>NW_028261394.1:38841650-39074150 GCF_051295495.1 Thamnophis sirtalis | reverse complement strand
CAGGCAGGATTCGTGCCCGCAGGGCTGTGGGGATCACTACCCTATCCCCCAGACAAGACACCCCCCATGAAGGGCGAGTTCGGCTTGTCGCATTTTGAATGGACGGAATTCTTCCGCTACCTTTTTCGTGGGCCACCCCCTCAAAACCCATGAAGCAACCTGAGATAGGACGGGGTCAGCCTTTGTGCAGGCTGCGACGTCCGCGGCCGAGACAGGGAGGTCGGATTCGGCGATGGACAGAACAGAGAGCGCGGGCACGTGGGCTGTGTCCGTCTCTGGCAGAGGGCAACGGCTTAGAGCGTCTGCGTGCCCTAGCTGTTTGCCCGGGCGGTATAACAGCGTATATGAATACGCTGTTAGAAACTCCGTCCATCTAGTCATGCGGGGGGACAAAATGGGGGGGGTTGGCTTGTCGCCCGCCAGTAGCCCCAAGAGGGGCTTGTGATCCGTGACCAGGGTGAAATTCCTACCGTAGAGGTAGTCATGGAACCGCTTAATGCCGGAGACTGCAGCCAGGGCCTCTTTATCGATTTGGCTGTAGTTCCGCTCCGTGGAGGAGAGTGTCCGGGAATAGAAAGCTATGGGGGCTTCTGAGCCGTTCGGGAGGACGTGGCTCAGGACCGCCCCAACGCCATAGGGGGAGGCGTCGCAAGTCAGAATTAGAGGCATCCTATCGCTGTACTGGATTAGGACTGCCGATGAAGTTAAAATATCTTTTATAGCCGCGAACGCGTGTGCTTCACGGCTACCCCATTTCCAGGCCGCTGACCGGTCAAGTAGTCGGTGTAGCGGCTCAGCTAGTGACGCCTTGTGGGGGATAAAAGGGGCGTAGAAATTTAGAAGCCCCAGGAACGCCTGTAATTCCGCCCTAGAGGTGGGTGCGGGTGCGTTTTTGATGGCGGCAACTTTGGAAGGAGTGGGGTGGATGCCTTGGGCATCAATGAGGAACCCCAAGAACTCAACTTTGGGAACAGCAATTTCGCATTTGCTGCGCTTTAATTTCAGTCCTGCCTCCCTAAAACGTGTGAGGACCTCCCGCAGTGTTTTCAGGAGTTCCGAGTGGCTGGGGGCTGCGACCAGGACGTCGTCGAAGTAGGGAACGATGCCTGGGAGCCCATGGAGCAACCGCTCCATGAGGCTCTGGAAAATCCCAGGGGCAACCGAGACGCCGAATTGTAGGCGGCGGCAACGGAAGGCCCCACGGTGGGTGACGATGGTCTGGGCTGTAGCCGCATCGTCGTCTACGGGAAGCTGCTGGTAGGCCTGTGCCATGTCTAGCTTGGCGAAAATGCGGCCCTGTCCTAAGGAGTGGAGTAGGTGCTGCACTACGGGAACCGGATACGGGTTTGCCTGCAGGGCCAAATTGATGGTCGACTTGTAGTCGGCACATATTCTCACCGATCCGTCGGGTTTGACCGGGAGGACTATGGGGGTTTCCCAACGGGCGTGATCTACGGGCTCGAGTACCCCTTGCTCAATAAGTTTGTCCAGTTCTGCGTCTACTTTTGCTCGCAATGCGAAGGGAACTCTGCGTGCCTTTAGTCTAACGGGAGCGACCTGGGGATCGAGGCAGAGGGAAATTGGGGTGCCCTTATAACAGCCCAATCTCCCATCAAATACGTCTGAGAACTCGTCTAGGACGCTATCTACGGCGAGGGGAACTACCCTGTGTACCCCTTCTATGGTGAGGCCCAAAGCGGAGAACCATTCCAACCCCAGGAGAGCGGGCAGGTTGTTTCTAACGACTAAAACTGGGAGTTTCCCTTTAAAATTCCCGTATTCCACCCGGATGTGGTATATCCCGGCTGTGGGAATCCCATTTCCCTGGTAGTCTAGGAGGGAGACCCGGGCGGGGCGCAGCTTTCTCTGGGGAACCCCGGGGCAAAGGCGGGAGAACAAAGCCCAAGATAGGAGAGAACGGGATGAACCGGAGTCCACCTCCATTTGGCAAAGCTGACCTTCGAGCCGGACGGCGGTGCTTATTTTCCGGTGGCCGGCAGGAACGTGGGATGCCTGGTAGACCACGCAGTCAGCGCTGGAGGGCTGGTAGGTTGAGTAGCAGTCCTCAGTGTGCTTCGCGGGACGTGGTTGCTGGCGGCGTTGCGGCGCCGGGCGCTGGTTGCTGGGTTGCATGAACGACGGGGCTGGCAGGGGAGCCCGGCATACTCTGGCGAGGTGCCCTTCTCCTCGGCAGCGGCGGCAAACGGCAGAGCGGTACGGGCAGGCTGCGCGGCTGTGGCGGCCGCCACATCCGCGGCAAGGTGCGTTTGATGCTGGCTGAACGGGCGCCGGCGGTTGCTGGGGTGGCCTCTGCTTCGGCTGCATCCTCATCTGGCCAACGATTTCCTCCTCCTCCTCCTCGTCTTCGGCAGGGGAGAGATCGTCGACGAGGTTCGTCTGGGTGGACGGCCCCGCGGCGGGTTGTGCGGGGGGGTTTAGCTGGAGGCGTTCCATGTCGGCCGTGGATTGTTCGGAGAGTTCGGCTGCTCGCGCTATCTCCACGGCTTGCATCAGGGTAATCTTGTGATTCCGGAGTAATCGGCCGCGTAAATGTGCGTCGCGGACCCCGCACACAAACTGTTCCGCAAGATTCTCCTCCAGGTCTGCGAAATCACACTGGGCGGCCACGGTGCGCAAAGCCTCCAGGAAATGGCTAATGGACTCGTTGGCCCTTTGTACTCGGCGGCGGAAAGCGAAACGGCGTGCAAACAGAGAGGGTGAGGGAGCGTAGTGGTTCCTCAGCCTGGACATCAGCTCGGCCCACCCAAGTTTGTAGGCTGGCCTCGGGGCGGCCAGGGCTCTCGCAGAGGCGAACATGGACGGCTCACAGCAGGACAGGAAGAAACTGCACTTCTCCTCGTCGGTCTGAGCCTGGTTTTTCGAGGCGATCAGGTAGCACTCGAACCGCTCCATGAACCCGTCCCATGATTCTCCGGTGGCTCCGCCGAATGGCGCGAAAGGAGGAAGCGATGACGCCATCGTGATGTGGAGCCGGAGAGAGGGAGAGAATGACGGAGAAAATTTCGCGTTCGCTGCCGGCGTTCTTGGTCCGAGGATAGCGTGCTAGCTGGTTCAGACGCGGTGGCAGCTGGCTGTTCTTCTCCGTGGTCGCGGGAATCGGAATCCCACCTTCGTCGCCAGTTTTGTAACTTGGAGCGAAGGGAAGGACGCGACAAGAGTTAAGAGGAAAGTGACTTTATTCAGCTCATGGTAAACTGCGATTCAACGTGGCGTGTTTCGCGCCCTACATTTATACCCCCGGGTTTGAACGAGGAGCCAATGGGGCGTCGAGTAGCTCGGCCAATCAGGGTGAGGATTGAACCGGCTCTGCCCGGGAACCAATCAGGAAGGAGCCCTTTGTTCGCGCGCTAGTTTTCCCGCGCTAGTATTCAACACCATACACTCAAAGCAAATGACTGCTTGGCTGCTAAACATTGGGGGGGGGATTCCACCTAGTTGAAGGATGAGAGACAAAAAAAGCCTTCGAGTGATGAGAAGGTGGGTAGAAGACCGTCTGTAACAAATTGAACCACAAAGGTCCATCTTTTTAAAAAAAGTATGACAGGCTGCTGCGCTGTCTTAAACCACACCCGGAATACAAGATCCAGGTCTTCTCTCCATAAGACAGAGAAAGGCTATCGGGAAATTGGAAAGATGATCGAGATCAGCAATGAAGGTGGATGAGGGCTTGGAGGCTAAATGCAAAGATGAATGGTTGAAGCAAGCTAGAAAAGAAGAGAGGGCCAAAGGGTGACATGATGGCTGCCTTTCAAATACTTTGAAGGAACGCCTGTGATAACATCATGGGAGGAAAACAGAAGAAGAATAGAATAGAATAGAATAGAATAGAATAGAATAGAATAGAATAGAATAGAATAGAATAGAATGGAGTGGAGTGGAGTGGAGTGGAGCGGAGCGGAATGGAGTGGAGTGGGAGTGGGAATGGGAAATGGAATAGAATGGAGTGGGAATGGGAATAGAATAGAATAGAATAGAATAGAATAGAATGGAATGGAATGGAATGGAATGGAATGGAGTGGAGTGGAGTGGAGTGGGAATGGGAATGGGAAATGGAATAGAATGGAGTGGGGATGGGAATAGAATAGAATAGAATAGAATAGAATAGAATAGAATAGAATAGAATGGAATGGAATGGAATGGAATGGAATGGAGTGGAGTGGAGTGGAGTGGAGTGGAGTAGGAGTGGGAATGGGAAATGGAATAGAATGGAGTGGGAATGGGAAATGGAATAGAATGGAATAGAATGGAGTGGGGATGGGAATAGAATAGAATGGAATGGAATGGAATGGAATGGAGTGGAGTGGAGTGGAGTAGGAGTGGGAATGGGAAATGGAATAGAATAGAATGGAATGGAATGGAATGGAGTGGGAGTGGGAATGGGAATGGGAAATGGAATAGAATGGAGTGGGAATGGGAATAGAATAGTGAAGTTGGAAGGGACCTTGGAGGTCTTCTAGTCCAACCCCCTGCTTAGGCAGGAAACCCTACACCACTTCAGACAAAAGAAACAGTTGCAAAAGAGATAGTCCAGTCTTCAGGAGAAGGGAAACATGAGAAAGAGACTCAGAGTAACTCTACATTTATTATGCTAGGGAGATTTGCTTTGATGGGCTTTCAGGTTTTTTTTTTCAACATCAAACACCAAGGTGGTCCTTATTTTTCTACTTGCATTTTTTAACGTGCTTTCGAACTGCTAGATTGGCCGAAGCTGGGACAAGTAACAGGAGCTCACTCCATTACACGGCACTAGGGATTCAAACTGTCGAACTGCCAACCTTTCTGATCGACAAGCTGAGCATCTTAGCCACTGAGCCACTGCGTCCCTCAAAGTGTCTTAACTGACTCTAAAATGATTTCTCGACATATTAAGCACATGTTTTGCTGGACACCTATTGTTAAACCACTTCTTATAAGCCACTTTCTGTGGTGCCCCTTTGTGAAATTCTTTCGGCGCACAGCATTTTCTTATGAGTAATTGTTTTAAATTCTTAATCCTCAAATAGTCATATCCTCCTCCATACTTCTTTCCTTTTGTCCTGTGAATTCTTCCTCTCTTTATTTTTTGCCATGGGTTATTGTGAACAATACATAATTGTAATGACTCGTGATTAGACAAGGAACCTGCTGTATGTAATAAATACTAGACAATAAATTAGAAAATGTATATGAGGTTGTGTTTTTTTTTTTTACTCTCGCTTATAATGCAAGAGGAATGTAAATTCTTGTTATGACAAATGTAAGAGATAATCTTTTAAAGTGCATTTCATTTACTGTAATCGTAAGAGTTAGTTTATCGATGCCTAAGAGAACTGGGGTGGGGGAAAACAGAAATGAATACGGGATAATTTAAAGCAAATAAACAGCATGATTAAATTCAATGCGTGGCACTTGCAGCCGCAATCCTGTTATCCTTACATAGGAGTTAAAAAGAATAACAATAATAATAATGGGAATACCATTTTTGATTCATGGATAAAAGACTCCCCACTTCGTTCTGACTACATAAGAGATATTGTTAGAGTCTGCTAATTTGCTGCCTCGCGTTTTCTAGATATTGTACAAAGGTATCCCTGGATTGGGGGCAAAGATATTAAGGTGGGGATTTTGAGAGGATGGTGGGCCATCACAGAGCGAAGTAAACTACCTGCCAGAAAACTAAAACTAACGACGACAACAACAATTTATTAGTACAGTCTTACACCAGTGACCAGAACAAATAAAAGCACCCAGTATATATACACTTAAAACTTCCGGTATAAAATAACAAATAACAACTGAAATCTATAATAAAACGCAGCATCAATTATACAGGGTCTGACTATGGGATAGTTGCAATCCCTAAGCTGTGTGGCCTGTTGTAGGTTCAACACTAAAACGGAAATGACTAAGCAGCGCAAAGGGTTTGCCACAATTGTTATATAACATCGCTATGGTGGAGAGGACACTTCTTTGTGACGAATCTCCAGGGCTACCTGTGCAGAATCTGTCCACCTGCACTGTAGTTATGGACTGTTCATCCTTAAGCAGCCACAGGTGGTGTCGGAACGAACAGGATACCTAGCAGTTATTGGCAGAATATGTCTTTTTATTAATCTCTGTATAAAAGGAACCCTAACCCTAACTAACAATATTCCATCCCTTCCCCTCCCTCCCTTCCCCTGCTCAATCCTTCCTTCCTTCCTTCCTTCCTTCCTTCCTTCCTTCCTTCCTTCCTTCCTTCCTTCCTACCTACCCACCTACATACCTACCTCTTTTCCTTCTGCTCCAATCGTAGAATACATTATAAAGTTTTTAAACTAGTCAGGGGTATTAAACTCAGTCTTTCCTCTTTCCTTCCTTCCTTCCTTCCTTCCTTCCTTCCTTCCTTCCTTCCTTCCTTCCTTCCTTCCTTCCTTCCTTCCTTCCTTCCTACCTACCTACCTACCCACCCACCCACCCACCTACCTACCTAACTACCTACCTTCCTTCTGTTCCAATTGTAGAATACATTGTAAAGTTTTTAAACTAGTCAGGGGTATTAAACTCAGTCTGTCTTTCTTTCTTTCTTTCTTTCTTTCTTTCTTTCTTTCTTTCTTTCTTTCTTTCTTTCTTTCCTTCCTTCCTTCCTTCCTTCCTTCCTTCCTTTTTCTTTCTTTCTGCAGCTATTCTAAGTCTATCATGAGATACCCCTGTATTGCTCTGCATTTATGGATAAATGCCCTAATAAACTATAACAGTACTATGCAAGTTTTCAGCTTTTTTATTAGTGGTGCGGCAATGCCAAAGGTATTGACAGGATTGGAATAAAACAAACTAACAGAAACTCTATGAAAATGAATTATGTATGCAAATAAGAACTTTAAAGATTTCTGACTATATTATGCAGCTGAAAGCATAAACACACATACACTCACACACACACACACACCACAATCTGCATTCTTCTGGCTTGGCTTGTTTCATTTCTGCTTCCTGACTTGTGTGAATATCTAGCTATTGTGGTTTATTCAATAAATTACAATTAAAACTCATGTGGCTTAGCAAAATCTTTCCCATCTGCCAGAATACAATATGTAAAACAATAGAAAAGCAATTATTGCAGAAAAACCTAGAGGGGGAAAAAAATAATGTCCTCTGTCCTAATCCTAAACATATGATGGGCGTTTAAGTTCCTTGCAAGACATCAAGGGCATTAAGTGATAAATGAAAGCCCTTTGGCTCCTTCAACCTGGAGCTGAAACTGCCAGGTTACTGCAAGCTGGCATACATTGACATATTTTCTTCCCTTATTTGTCTCTCTTCTCTTCATCTGAGCATTTTCTTATATAAAGAAGAGCAAGAAAATACCCAACAGCCTTACAATGCGAGATTTTCTTCCAGCATGTTTTCCAACACCTAAACTTCAGTGTGTTTTCCATACACCTGTATGCCATACACCTGAATTTTCATTTCTTATTGGACCTCTTGGGAAACCTCATTCACACCTGGACAGGACTGTGGATTATGGAAAAAATTGTTTGGAAAAGGCCTTACATTTACTCAACTTTTCTCCAACAGGGATTTAGGAATCTGGGAAGAGATTCAGGAGATTTGGTAAGTCCACGCTTGGAATACTGCATCCAATTTTGGTCACCACAATATTAAAAAAAAGATGTGAAGACTCTGGAAAGAGTGCAGAGAAGAGCGATAAGGATGATTAGGGGACTGGAGACTAAAACATATGAAGAATGGCTGCAGGAATTGATTACATCTAGTCTACTGGTGCTCAGTGGCTAAGATGCTGAGTTTGTCAATCAGAAAGGTCAGCAGTTTGGCGGTTTGAATCCCTAGTAATGGAGTGAGCTCCCGTTACTTGTCGCAGCATCTGCCAAGAAGAAAGCACGTAAAAAATGCAAGTAGAAAAATAGGGACCACCTTTGGTGGGAAGGTAACAGTGTTCTGTGCACCTTCGGCATTGAGTCATGCTGGCCACATGACCACAGAGACGTCTTCGGACAGTGCTGGCTCTTCAGTTTTGAAACGGAGATGAGCACCACCCCCTAGAGTCAGGAACGACTAGCACATATGTGTGAGGGGAACCTTTATCTTTACCTTTAGTCTAATGAAAAAAAGGACTAGGGGAGACATGATAGCAGTATTATCCAACATTTAAGGGGCTGCCATAAAGAAGAGGGAGTCAACCTATTGTCCAGAAGGTAAGACAAGAAGCAACTGATGCAAACTAAACAAAAAGAGAAGCAACCTAGAACTAATGAGGAATTTCCTGACATTAAGAACAAACAACCACAGAAACAGCTTTTCTTCAGAAGTTGTAGTGCTCCAACACTGGAGGCTTTTTTTAGAAGCGGCTAGACAACCAACCAATGGTGGGTTTCAAAAATTTTTGGAACCTACTCTGTGGGTGTGGCCTCCTTTGTGGGAGTGGCTTGCTGGCCATGTGACCTGGTGGGAGTGGCTTGCCGCCCATGCTCTCTCTCTCTCTCTCTCTCTCTCTCTCTCTCTCTCTCTCTCCTTCCTTTTGTCTCTCTGTCCCTTTTTCTTTTTTTCTTTCATCTCTCTCACCCTTTTTCTTCCTTTTTTCTTTATTTATTTCTTCCTTTCTCTCTCTCTCTCTCTCTCTCTCTCTCTCTCTCTCTCTCTCTCTCTCTCTCTCTCTCTCTCTCTCTCTCTTTCTCTCTCTCTCTGTGTCAGTCTGTCTGTCTATCTCTCTCTCTGTCTGTGTGTGTGTGTAACAGTGGTGGGTTTCAAAAATTTTTGGAACCTCTTCTGTAGGTGTGGCCTGCTTTCTGGGTCCACTGGTGGAACCTCTTTTAACCAGTTCGGTAGATTTGACGAACCGGTTCTACTGAATAGGTGCCAACTGGTAGGAACCCACCTCTGCAACCAACTGAAATGGTATAGGGTCTCCTGTTGAGCAGGGGTTTGAACTAGAGGACCTCCAAGATGTCTCGCAATTCGCAATTTAATGAGCTTATATGCCACCCAATCCCGGAGGTCTCCGGGCAGCTTACAAATACGAAATAAAATAAAATAACACACAGGGGGAAAGAAACAAAAACAGTTTAAAAAACACAACATACATTTGGCTTAGCTGGGGGTTGGACCTGATTTAAAAATTAGCAACCCCAGGCCTGTCAGAACAGCCAGGTTTTGGTGGCTTTTTGGAAGGCCACGAGAGTGGGAAGGGTCCGGATCTCTACTGGTAGCTCGTTCCAACTCTGTTATTCTGTTATTCTGCTGAATTCAGCTGTGAAAATATCATTTTCACCAGTTTCTTGCTCAGAATTGTGACAAACTGGTTTACAGTTTGTTTGGCATATCAGCTGAAAGGGACATCTCACCTTTCTCTTTAATATTGGAGAAACCAGGCCCACATTTGTATATCTATCTATTTTTGTAGCATTTTTTTTTGCTACAAAAAAAAAAACCCTACTCCAATTTATACGTTTCCTTTGATTTTTTTTAAAATTTTCTTTTTTTTTCTCCTTCCTGCCTTTTATATTTTGCTTTTCTGGTGGCTCTTACATCCTGCCCTGGCGTCTTCTCATACACTGCATATGGATTCAAGCTTGCGATTCCAAGAAATATATTTGCTTGTTTTCTCTGTGATTCTGAGAGAAGTCCAACTTCTTAAGATCACAAATTGTTCACTTGGCTCCCATATTGTAGCGTGTAGTAAGATCCAACCCCCCTCTTTTAAAGTAAGCATACTTTTAAAATATTAATATTATGACTTTTCTGAGACTTTACTTTGAATGTTTAGTTCATTGCATACAAATGATTAAGAACATTAATCAGATAAAACTTTTCCTTGTCCATTTAGGAAAACCAGCTTAGCATAATTTCTCATTTTTAAATCTTCCATTGAAAGATAGTAGTTGCTAGGAGGAGGAGAGAAGGGAAAGGGGAGGAGGAAGGAAGGAGAGAAGAAAGGAGGGAAGGAAGGAGGGAAGGAAGGAGAGAAGAAAGGAGGGAAAGGAAGGAGGAAAGGAAGGAGGGAAGGAAGGAGGGAGGGAAGCAAGGAGGGAAGGAAGGAGGGAAGGAAGGAGAGAAGGAGAGAAGAAAGGAGGGAATGAAGGAGAGAAGAAAGGAGGGAAGGAAGGAGGGAAGGAAGAAGCAAAGGAAGGAGAGAAGGAGAGAAGAAAGGAGGGAGGAAAGGGGGAAGAAAGGAGGGAAAGAAGGAGAGAAGGAGAGAAGGAAGGAGGGAAGGAAGGAAGAAGAAGTAGGATTGTTGTAAAATAAGATGGGTGTATGGGATGGTAAGAAAGCAATCTCAATTATATTGTCAATTGTAGGGGAGAAAAATTGTTATAAATACATATTATTAACAACAGTTATGAGATAATATAATTGTGAATGTATATATGAGAAATAAAAATAAAAATAAAAAAAGAAAGATAGTAGTTGCATTTCAGTAACGTGTGTGTGTGTGTGTGTGTGTGTGCGCGCACGCATGCGTGCCCACCTGCCTTCAAGTCAGTGTTGTATTTTGGTAGTTTTCCTGACAACATTTTCAGAAGTGGCTTGCAATTCCTTCCTTCCATGGGCTGAGAGAGTATGACTAGCCGGACATCATCCAGTTGGCATCATACCTAAGGTGGAACTAGAATTCACAATCTCCTGGCTTCTTGCCTGGTGCCTTAATCAGTGGTATGGCTTGCCTCCAGAAGTCGTGGGTGCTCCAACACTGGAGGTTTTTAAGAACAGATTGGCCAACCGTTTATCTGAAATAGTACAGGGTCTCCTGCTTGAGCAGGGGGTTGGACTAGAAGGCCTCCAAGATCCCTTCCAACGCTGCTATTCCATTATTCTGTTAAATATTATCTGATGGCCCATTGAGGCTCACAACATCAAGGATCAGACACCACTGGGATTTCAGAAATGCTGCTTTATAGTTGAAGAGTACATTAACAGGATCTCGAAAGCAAAGTATTCATTGCTCCTTTTGAAGAACAACATGGTCCAGGTGGAGTGAATCTTTCTCGCGCTCTTTATTTTCCTTGGGCTGAGCAACTGTCTCCTCCGTCTTGCTGACTCTCAAGGACAGAGCTAAATTATCGCATTAGACATGAGAACTCAATGTTATGTCTACATCGAGAGCAGCCTGCACCCAAATGCCAGTTCAATGCAGAAACATGAGACAAGGATGTGTCCTCCTCTTCTTCTTATGAACTTCCAAGTGTCATTGCTTGGCTCAATAAGAACAAAATGCTGGACTGGGATCAGCTTTCACCTGATCTAGCAGGGCTGTTCTTATCTTGATAATACCTAGATTTATTCATCACACTAAGCAGGAAACGAACCAGACTTTGACTTAATGTAATCTGTGAATCCCGCTGATAAATCTGCAACGTTTTGAATAGGACATACAGTATGTGCTTTTATGATGGTTATATAGAGATGAGAGGAGATCATACTTTAATTCTAGTTGGCTTTGTCTTGCAATGTTCTCACACTCTCTTTCTGGCTTATCAAATAGTTGCACCATCTCCCAGGGATTTAAAACCATCAAGTTTCTTTTTCTGTCCTGTTTCACACCCACACATAGCCGTCATGCAGAAGGGAAAGGAGCAAAAGAGTGGGGAGAATTGGAAGCTGCTGTGGGATTAAAAAGTAAACAAACTTGGAATTCCTGTGAAATGTTTCACATTATTCCACTTATCGATACTAATCTCTAAACCTATATAGATTGGGCAGGGTGACTTTGTGAAGACAACTAATGGCATTTAATGCCTGCAGATGCTCAAGCTTCAGTTTATGTCAGCAACACACATAACAGGAAGGAGATCAAAGAGTAGGATTTACTGTAAAATAAGGTGAGAGAGTTCCTGCATATTTTACTCTTAGTTGTTGCTGTCTATAGGGGGAAATGCTGTCCTAAAACATTTCCATGGTCATGGGGCCAGCATGACATCCTGGAGCGCTGTTACCCCCCCTCCACCAAAGTGGTACCTATTTATCTACTCACATTTGCATATGAGTTTCAAACTGCTAAGTTGGCAGGAGCTGGGATGAGGATGGGAGCTCACTCTGTCACACGGCACTCAGGCCTTGAACCCAGGCTGCTGGTTTTCCAGATGACAAGCCCAGCATCTTAACCACTAAACTAAAAGGGACGCGGTGGCTCAGTAGCTAAGACGTTAAGCTTGTCGTTCAGAAAGGTTGGCAGTTCAGCGGTTCGAATCCCTAGTGACATGTAACGGAGTGAGCTCCCGTTACTTGTCCCAGCTTCTGCCAACCTAGCAGTTCGAAAGCATGTAAAAATGCAAGTGGAAAAATAGGGACCACCTTTGGTGGGAAGGTAACAGTGTTCCGTTCATCTTCGGGGTTTAGTCATGCTGGCCACATGACCACAAAGACGTCTTTGGACAGCACTGGCTCTTCAGCTTTGAAAAAAAGATGAGCACTGCTCCTTAGAGTCAGGAACAACTAGCACATATGTGTGAGGGGAACCTTTACCTTTTTACCACACTGCCCAGGACTTACTGTACCATTGTTGAAGTCCAGACTTCAACAGGAGACCTTTAGATGTTGTCATTCCTCCTGTCTTCATCACATAATCTTCTCTTTGTCTTAGAAATACTAAGTAGTCAGCAGTTGCCACTGTGTGTTCTAGCCATTCCCTCTGAACAGCAATAAAGGTAATGATCAGAGATAGGGAAAAAGCAAGCAAGTAAAAGAAAAATTACTCATCCTGGACATTTTAAGCAGATCTCCAAAACTGGAACTGATATTTGGAAGTATAATGGACTGAATTCACAACCCTCTCTTGGAATTAATTCTTAGAAGAAAAGGAGAAGCTGCCAATGAATGTGAAATCTTTGGGTCACAATATTTACCAAGCTGCCAACTTAGATGGATTCCCATTACAAAGATTTGAACAATGTTGACTGTAAAGACATCATCACCTGAAATTTCTTATCACTTACAGGGAGTACATATTTGTGGGGACTGGGGAAATTTCAGAAGTCATCCAACATTCAAAGTCAAAAAAGCTTAGTATAACATTTAGCCAAATTTCTAAATGCCGAGTTTTTACTGATCACGGTGCGTTGAAAAGGTTTACCACACTTTAAAAAAATCCTTAAAATACATCGAAGCAAGCAAAATGCATCAAGCCCTTTGTAGGTATACATGCGTTGCCTTATTGAGTTCATAATTTACAAAGTGGGCAGCGTCCTTCCTATAGAAATGGATGGATGTTTTTCCTTTAACTTCAGCTGAATTATGTTCTGTACTCAAAAACGCCGTGCACTACATCTTGGGCCCATAATATATCATAACGTGGAGAAAGGGCATCTGAAGAAATGCTATATAGCATATTGCAAAGTACAAGATTAAGTTCCATCTATAAATAGGAGGGGGGGAGGAAGAAAGGAAGGAAGGAAGGAAGGAAGAAAGAAAGAAAGAAAGAAAGAAAGAAAGAAAGAAAGAAAGAGAAGGAAGGAAGGCAAGAGGGAAAGAAGGAAGTCCTTATTTTCACTAGAGTAGACATATCCAATTATACCCATATTCATTATGTAATTAATAATCAATTATAATTTATACCTTCTGGTTCTTGGTATGAAAGGTAGCCCTCAACTCACAGCAGTTTGTTTATAGACCATTCAAAGTTAACAACAGCACTGAAAAAAGGTGACAATTTTTCACACTTATGACCATTGCAGTCTTCCCACAGTCACATGATCAACAGTCAGATGCTAAAAAGATTGGGGAGAAAAAAAATATAGGAATGACAAAAACAAGAAAAAGGAAAAGCAAGGTGAATGGATGGAAAGAAGAGAGTACAAAAGAAGTGAAGTTTCTGAGAGACCAAGAGAAAATGGTTAGGAAAGGAGGAAAGAAGGAAGAAGATTTACTAGTAGAATAAAATGATATAAGTTAATGTTGCCAATGGTAGATAACCAGTGGTGGGTTTCAAAAATTGTTCGAACCTACTCTGTAGGTGTGGCCTCCTTTGTGGGAGTGGCTTGCCGCCCATGTGACCGGATGGGAGTGTCTTGCCGCCCATGTGACCGGATATGAAGATGCCGACGACACTTGTCAGAACCACCTTAAATTACCTCACACACAGCACTGGCATGCATAAGAATATGATGTAAACTTGTTTTTTTTAAAGGCATCTTTGGTTTGCGTTAAAACAACTTCAACACACGCAATGTTCTGATTGCATCACAAACGCAGTAGTCATCCTGACCTTTCACAGAGGCACTGAGTTTTATAAATATGAGCATGATAGTGTAGAATAATCATATCCAAGGACCAGTGGTGGGTTTCCAAATTTTTTGGAACCTCTTCTGTAGGTGTGGCCTGCTTTCCGGGTCCACTGGTGGAATCTCTTCTAACCGGTTCGGTAGATTTGATGAACCGGTTCTACCGAATAGGTGCGGTTTGGTAGGAACCCACCTCTGTAGATAACCATGATGGAGAACCTATGGCATGCGTGCCACATTTGTTAGGGCGCGCGAGGTGTTGCCCTGTCAGCTCCTACGTGCATGTGTGTGCTGGCCAGCTGACTTTGGCCTTCTTTTAAGGCTGTTTTTCGCCCTCTGGAGGATTCCTTGAAGCTTCCAGAGCGTGAAAATCCGGGCCTCCGGGGAAACCAGAAGTTCAGGGACAGACTTCCGGTTTCCTTATAGGAACGTTTTTTGCCTTCCAGATCCTTCCGGAGCCTTCAGGAGGCTTCTCTGAAGGCTCCGGGGAGGCAAAAAAATGGCCCTACGAGCAAACTGGAAGTGACTTGTATACCGTCACTGGTATAGAGTCAATAGGATGTGAGGGAAATAGATTAATAATTGTGGATAATTAACTTAGTGAAATGTTTATTATACAGCATTAAATTCGAGGATATATGTTATCTATAGGTAAAATAGAATAATAGATGGAAATGAACTGTTCAATTTGATTAACTTGGAGGGGCAAATAATGATATTGTTTATTTATTACGAAAAAATAAAAGAAATGTAACATGGACAATATGGAAATAATATAATATGGCTGAAATTGGAAATATGATGTAAAATGAATTATGCACATGAGAAGATGTTAAGGGGGGGCAACACTTTGTTCATAAAAGAAGTTAAAATATGTAACAAAAAATAAAAAAAAACTTTGTTTTTTTTAAAAAACCATTCAGATGCTTGGCAACTGACTTCTATTATGACGATCACAGTGTCCTTTTGACGGCGTTCTGAGAAGCCAAGTTAAGATTCCCTTAGCAACCATGTCATTAACTCAACAACTCCAATGCTTCACTTAACAGTTGCAATGAGAAAGGTCGTAAAATGGGGCACAAATTTCCTTAACAAATGTTTCACTTAGTAACAGAAATGTTCCGGCTCAACTGTGGCCGTAAGTCGAGGAGTACCTGTAGAACACGGAAGTCCATCGCTAGCGTTGAGCCCCCTTTCCTAAGACTCTTGTTTGTCTGTGTAACTTTGATTCCCGCCCTTCCCACCCATCGCTTAAGCCTCTGCAAAAGGCTGGAGGTTGTCACAGGTCATCTCGGAGACAAAGCCAGGCACAATTTAAACTCCTTGCTGTTCTGCCCTTCACCCTTCACTCTAACCTAGATGAGATGGTTCATCTCATCCTTTAGTGACTCTCCTTTTGAAAGATCTCATCACTCAAGCAACTCCACCGAGACCTGCCTTTAAAAACAAAACAGAACAAGGAGACAAAAGAGAAGAAGACAAAGGTGGCGAAGTCTCAGCAGTAACTAACTTTAAAACTACAAGTCCACAAGAGGGGACTTTAAAGGAAAAAAAAAAGAATTTGCAAATTTGGTTGGCGTGAACATATCTTCCTTCCTCCCACCCTCCCTCTCTCCCTCCCACCCTTCCTTTTCTCCTTCCTCTGCCTCCTTCCTTCCTTCCCAATCATAAAATACACTGTAAAGTTTTTAAACTAGTCAGGGTATTCAACTCTGTCTTTCCTCTTTCCTTCCTTCCTTCCCTCGCTCCCTCCTTCCTTCCTTTCTTCCTTCCTTCTTTCCCAATCATAAAATACACTGTAAAGTTTTTAAACCAGTCAGGGTATTCAACTCTGTCTTTTTTTCTTTCTTTCTTTCTTTCTTTCTTTCTTTCTTTCTTTCTTTCTTTCTTTCTTTCTTTCTTTCTTTCTTTTCTTTCTTTCTTTCTTTCCTTCCTTCCTTCCTTCCCGCCCGCCCTCCCTCCCTCCTTCCTTCCTTCCTTCCTTCCTCCCTTCCTTCCCAATCATAAAATAAATTATAAAGTTTTTAAACCAGTCAGGGTATTCAACTGTCTTTTTCTTTCTTTCTTTCTTTCTTTCTTTCTTTCTTTCTTTCTTTCTTTCTTTCTTTCTTTCTTTCTTTCTTCTTTCTTTCTTTCTTTCTTTCTTTCTTTCTTTCCTTCCTTCCTTCCTTCCCTCCCTCCCGCCCGCCCGCCCGCCCTCCCTCCTTCTTTCCTTCCTTCCTTCCCAATCATAAAATAAATTGTAAAGTTTTTAAACCAGTCAGGGTATTCAACTCTGTCTTTTTCCTTCCGTCCTTCCGTCCTTCCTTCCTTCCTTCCCAATCATAAAATACATTGTAAAGTTTTTAAACCACTCAGGGTATTCAACTCTGTCTTTCCTCTTTCTTTCCTTCCTTCCTTCCTTCCTTCCTTCCTTCCTTCCTTCCTTCCTTCCTTCCCTCCTTCCTTCCTTCCTTCCCTCCCCCTCCTTCCCTCCCTCCCTCCCTCCCTCCTTCCTTCCTTCCTTCCTTCCTTCCTTCCTTCCTTCCTTCCTTCCTTCCCTCCTTCCTTCCTTCCCTCCCCCTCCCTCCCTCCCTCCCTCCCTCCCTCCCTCCTTCCTTCCTTCCTTCCTTCCTTCCTTCCTTCCCTCCCTCCCTCCTTCCTTCCTTCCTTCCCTCCCTCCCTCCCTCCCTCCTTCCTTCCCTCCCTCCCTCCCTCCCTCCTTCCTTCCTTCCTTGGTCCCAATCATAAAATACATTGTAAAGTTTTTAACCCAGTCAGAGGTAGGCATGCGTGGAAATGGTCGAACTGATTAATATTACCGGCCCTTTCTGAAATGGGAACAGTTGGGCTTATCCTCCTCCTCCTCCCTTTCCTGCAACACGGGCTGTTTGGGTGACAAATATGTCAAATTAATACATCACCAGGTATGAAAGCACTGTTAGAATTTGACTGAGGTACTTCCAGCCTGGGAAAGGGAACGATTTATCAATGCAAACTTAATAACATCTATTTGAATCTAACTAAAAATCAATATTTCATTACCAAATTGTTAGTGAGAATGAAGAAAAATTACGGAAGTCGGGCCGTTGGGTGGAAGAAAAGCATCAGGAGTTCAATGGGAAGACGGAATGATTCATGAGGCTAAGCCAGGAGAAGGATGAAGGAGGACGAATGCGGGAAACTTGGAGGGGGCCCCTTTCTCTTATGACCTTGGTAGCGAGGGGGGAGAAAAATACAAGAAAATGAAAGTGACTGTCAACTCCCAACAGAGATGGGTCATGCTATAAATCAAGCCCAGCGCAGGAAAAGGGGAGGGGGCGGAGAGAGGAGACTTGTAGGAGGGGGTAGTCTGTCGGAGTATATGTGGAGGGGCACGGCATTAAACAGAGGTGGGAAGCTTGTTGGTTAATTCAAACTCCTTTCCTTTAGAGATGAACGGGGAGAAGGGCCTGCGAATCAGTCCTCTTTAAAAAACACAGTTTTACATTAAAACAAGTGCCAGAGCCAGACAGATGGAGAGGCATTGCTTTCTATTGGCTGAGATTTAAAACACAGATCCAATAAGCATTTCCTTCAGCTGTAGGAAGGAGAAAAATGGGAGAACCAGGTTCGCCAGACACATAACTAAATCAGGGGAAACCCAATTCTTCCGGAAGGTTCTCTGCCCCCCCCCCCCCGCTCCGCGTAGATATGACTTGCACAGCCCCACCCACCCCTCTACTTAAAGGACATTAATACTGGTTTTATTAAAACTGTATTGATCTGCACCCAGCAAGGCAGAATCATTTGTTTAAGCCTTAACTGCATGTGACCTTTAATGGTGTTTTTTTTTCGGGTTTTTTATTTTAATTTAACTTCTCCTATTTTCTCCACAATAAGTTATTAGCGTTTTGGTGTTAGTAGTATCTGGTTTCTGACTACATGGTCCTTTGCCCAGAAGGACACTAAGCAAAATAGGGGCATTTGTAACTGTCTTTTCGCCAACAGATAGCAGAAAGATGGTTTCAAATATGAATATCGCACCTCGCCGCATTAAATTAAAATGTATTCTTTGGGAGTAGATTGTTTGCTAAATTGTGACACGGTGCCCTGCCTGCCTCTATCCATCAGGCATCTGTGTGTGTGTATGTGGTTTTTTTTTTTTACACTTGCTCTGTCTTTTCTGATTGAGTCTTTTTTATCCTTCCTAATCCATCAGCATAAAAAGAACTTGTGTTTCTTTCATGAGGCAAATGAAAGGGCATCCATTTCAATAGCCAGCCCTCGGAAATGACCCTCATTCATTTACAACTAGAATGGATGGTTTCTTCTGGCATGAAAAACCCTTCTCTCAGATAGCTTGCAAAGCAGATATTAGCCGATATCTAACACCACCTTGGTCAGTGATGGGTTTCAAAACTTGTTCGAACCTACTCTGTGGGTGTGGCCTCCTTTGTGGGAGTGGCTTGCCACCCATGTGACTGGTTGGGAGTGGCTTGCCACCCATGTGACCGGATATGAAGATATCAACGACACTTGTCAGAATCACCTTAAATTACCTCACACACAGCACTGGCATGCATAAGAATAGGATGTAAACTTGTTTTTTAAAAGGCATCTTTGGTTTGCGTTAAAACAACTTCAGCACACGCAATGTTCTGATTGCACCACAAACGCAGCAGTCATCCATACCTTTCACAGAGGCCCTGAGTTTTATAAATATGAGCATGAATAATGTAGAATAATCATATCCAAGGACCACTGGTGGGTTTCAAAAATTTTTGGAACCTCTTCTGTAGGTTTGACCTGCTTTCCGGGTCCACTGGTAGAACCTCTTCTAACCGGTTCGGTAGATTTGATGAACTGGTTCTACCGAATAGGTGTGAACTGGTAGGAACCCACCTCTGACCTTGGTGAGCGTAAGGTAAAGGTAAAGGTTCCCCTCGCACATATGTGCTAGTCATTCCTGACTCTAGGGGGCAGTGCTCATCTCCCATGGCAGGCACTAACTCTGTTCTTCAGGGAACATGAACCTTAACATAGAAAATAATCCCATTCTTGACTGAGAGTTTTGGGTAAAGGTGGAATATGTTACCTTGATAAAAGCTAGTAGAGGTTGGCAGAGAAATTCTTTCATAAAGAGCACTGGATCCCAAACTATGCAGGAATCCAAAATGAACTGGAGATGATGTATCTTCCATGGGCATTAAAGAAAGCCAGATGCCGAGACAGTAACAAGAAGAAGATACTATATTGAAATGGGGATGTGCTGAGCAGACAAGAAAATCAATACTGGTTTTAGTTTTTATCTAGTCCACAGACCATCTAACCTTACACAGACAATCTAATCTGCAAGAAGATGCAGGGAGGGCAAATTATTTAATATTTCAACCTCAATTTTGAGACTCTGGGAGTTTGGCAATTTTTTGGGGGGAACCATGCCAGGGGAAAAAAGAATACAGCTGATTGGAAGACAGAATCTGTCAGGCACAAAGAATTGGGATCACATGTAATTTCTAGTTCAGAAGATCTATTGTTGAAGCTTCTGGTCAACTGATGGCCAGAACTAAATTGGCAGAGGTAACAGTTAAGGGAATTCAAGGGAGACTGGAATTGGAGCATTTGTGGACACGTAACAATTCTATGCTGAGTCCGCTCTTGACTCCACCCTCCCCAGGCTCTGTTTGCTCTTTTTCTACAGAACTTCAAACCAAAGGCACTCAACCTCCATCCTAGTTCAAGACCTGGTTGAGTAACTACATCTTTCACAATTTCCAGTATTTTAAAAAAGATGGAATTCAGATGGATCTCTAGGAGTAATCTGCAAGATCATTCCTTTTCCATGACTGAGAAGACATGCTTTCTGAACCCTCCAAGATGGTGATGCTTAATCAGTGGGATGTACGATAATGTCACCATGAAGCTTCTCTACTAGTGTCTGCCATGATGGCACCATTTACATAATTGTGCCACTTGGGCTATGATCTCTTGATGATAATTTGAGATCTCTGTATTTTATTTTTTATGGAGACCGTTTGCAGTCTGAATTATTTCCAGCTCCTTCTTTAAGAGTAAAGCATGAAAAGAAAAGTCCTTGTTTATGAAGCTTTAAGTGAACCCGGCCTTTAAGATAATATAACAGAAAAGATTTTGTATTCCTTAGTTTGATTTCCATCTATCCTTTCATGCCATCAAATTCCCTGTGGAACTCTGAGATTCGGCTTTAATTGCAGTCCTTTTAATTTCCCACCTTCTGCTGTACATTTGGCTGCAAAAAAAAATCCTATACACAGTTAGACTACTTTTAACACAGTCAAATCAATGAAATTTAAAAGGTCTAGCTGTGTAGGATTGCAGCCATAATGTTTTGATCAGTCAAGGAAACAATGAAGAGACTCTGGGAAAATAAGTGGGAGGGGGGGGAAGAGAAGAAAAGATAAAGAAGAGGAATGCAATTGGAGTATGTGAGAAATAGCTTTTGTCTTTTTTTATCATCACTTTCTTGTGGTGCTTACTGAAGAAATATTAATGTATTGTAGAGATTGCCACAAAAGTGTGATCCTTTTACTTTTCTTTTAAAAAGAAGATTCTTATCAAAACTCCAGATGGTCTCCATGTGATCCGCCTGGCCACGGGCAAAATGGAATAGTCTTTTGCATCCAGATCAGATTTCTTTGCCAAATCCTTACTCTTTCTTCTGTGAGTGCATGTTCATTCTTTTATCACTTAGATATACTTTAAAAAAAACACACACACACGTAAGGATGCTCCCCATATGTTCGCAGTCAATGGGGATAATTAAAAGCACCATAGATGGCTTTAATTGTAAAATGCATTAGCATCGTGGCTGGCTGGGATGAAAGCTTCGTTTATTTGTTGGGCTAACTTTCTCCAATTTCAAACATGGGACTAACCCAAATATCAGATTTCACTTTGCAAAGGTGAGATTCAAAACAAGGTCCAGACACCCATTCTTAGCATATAATCAAAGTCCGATGACAAAATTGGTTTTTAAACAAAATGAGCAGACACAGTGGTGGGATTCAAATAATTTAACAAGCGGTTCTTTGCCCAGCTGGGTAGGCGTGGCTCGGTGGTCATGTGACTGGGTGGGCGTGGTCAACTCAACATCACTCACATTGATGGGCGCTTTGCCTTAACTGTTACAATATAATAAGGGTTAACCAGAAAGGCAGTTTCTGTAAGCAGGGCAATAAAGATGAGGCTAGAAACAACACCAGAATGTTTCCTTCCTGCCTTCCTTACAGGATTAGCTCTGTAAAGTGGAGAAAAACAAAATGAGATTTCTTCCAACAACCTGTCCTCCAAACTGCTTATAATATTAACAACCGGTTCTCCTGAACAGGTGCAAACAGGCTGAATCCCACCACTGAGCAGAGGTTTCCTTGTATTGTATTCCTTGGTTTATTTGAAAAGGGGAGGGGAAAAATATTTTCATTTACAGAATTATAAGTGGATCACAACCTTTTTAAAAAGGTTGCCAAATTCAACAGCCTCTTTCTCAGAGACAATCTGTTTTCATTCCTGTACTATGGTTAATTTTGGTCCCTGAGGATGAACACTTCTATTAGCTGTGTTTGGATCTACAGAATGATGTAGTGATGGGTGTCAAGCCTGAATTTGATTGGGGTGTGGGATTGTATGTATCCCTGAGTATTCTGACATGAATTCAGTTTGACACAATTTGGAGCTGAAGGGGGATGGAGCCTTCAGTCAAAACATCATTCCTAACTGTTGAGTCAATCACATTCCAATATCTGGCTGACAGGAGGAGGAGGAGGAGGAGGAGGAGGAGGAGGAGGAGGAGGAGGAGGAGGAGGAGGAGGAGGAGGAGGAGGAGGAGGGGAGGTGTCACCGATCAACCAGCTCCCATCTTGGTTGGACAATATGACAGTTGTTTTGGAAACTTGAGAAAACTGAAACTTATATTGGGTTGAAAAACCTGGGAACTTTAGTACTGGCTTTTCACTAGTTAGTGCCAATAGGGTGTATCTAAATAAATGTGTACTTTGAGAAAAGGAATGCCTCAGAGTTCATTTTTTTAAGATGGATGCATTACTGGAACCTGACATTGGGATCTCTGCATGTACACAAACTGCCCAAGCCATTCACAGGATATTTCTGTATGCCTGAAATGATTGTTTCACATTCACAGCCTTGGAGATTGAATGATGAGGCTCTTGACTTCTGGGTTCATGTTGACAATATATATTAAAATAAAAGTGGAGCTGTTGATGTAGAATATCCCAGTTGATTCACCATCCCTTCCAATTCTCCAAAAATCTTCTCTTACAAAATCACCCTGTGCCCCAAACATTTCCAACAGTGACCTAATATTTACATTTTAAGTCCTAGATCATTTACTATGTTTCCTTCAAATCACTTCAAATCTAGTAATATTGTTATGATTTGCTTGAACAAAAAATCAGTTCTGTTGCTGTAACACGTCAAGTGTAAGAAAGAACGGCAAAGTTGCTGTGTGTGTGTGTGTGTGTGTGTGTGTGTGTGTGTGTGTGTGTGTACATACGTACGTACGTACGTACGTACGTACATATGTATGTATCAGAGGTGGGTTCCAAACAGTTCGCACCTATTCGGTAGAACCGGTTCGTCAAATCTACCGAACCGGTTAGAAGAGGTCCCACCAGTGGACCCAGAAAGCAGGCCACACCTACAGAAGAGGTTCCAGGATTTTTTGAAACTCACCACTGGTCCTTGGATATGATTATTCTACACTATCATGCTCATATTTATAAAACTCAGTGCCTCTGTGAAAGGTAAGGATGACTACTGCGTTGGTGGTGCAATCAGAACATTGCATGTGTTGAAGTTGTTTTAATGCAAACCAAAGATGCCTTTTAAAAAACAAGTTTACATCATATTCTTATGCATGCCAGTGCTGTGTGTGAGGTAATTTAAGGTGGTTCTGACAAGTGTCGTCGGCATCTTCATATCCGGTCACATGGGCGGCAAGCCACTCCCACAAAGGAGGCCACACCCACAAAGTAGGTTCGAACAATTTTTGAAACCCACCATTGGTATGTATGTATATATTTGTGTACCTGTGTATGTGTGTATGTACTTATGTACACATACATACACACACACACACATCAGTGGTGGGATTCAATTTTTTTTATTACCGGTTCTGTGGGCGTGGCTTGGTGGGCATGGCAGAGAAAGATTACTGCAAAATCCCCATTCCCTCCCGATCAGCTGAGACTCGGGAGGCAGAGAATAGATGGGGGCGGGGCCAGTCACAGGTGGAATTTACTGGTTCTCTGAACTACTCAAAATTTCTACTGCCAGTTCCCCAGAACTGATCAGAACTGGTCACCTCTGGCGCGCACGCACACACACACACACACACACACACACACAGCATATAGAGCTAGAGATAAAGATAAATACGCCGGCATGAAGTAAAATTGTATTGGGCCACAGGAAAAGAACAAGCCCATTTGTGTCTGAGGTATTTTATGCCATAAATTCCCATAATAGAAACAGATGGTAACAATGCTTTGTAGTAAAGCTTCTATCGTTGCTTATGAAAAGAATGAAGCCTAAAATAGATACGTTTGGCTGCATGCCAGTCATCTTACACAGTTCAGAACTTGGTAGTAGCAATCAGCAAAGGATTATGACGGTGGCCTTCCTGGTTTAAGAACCTTTTAGAACAATGGAAACATTTGGTTGGGGTGGGGGGAGGGCTTGGTGCTTTGTTTAATCCTTAAATGACAAAAAGAGTTTGTCTGGAGAAGAGACGGTGGCACTGCCAGTTGTCACAGTAAATCTTATGCAATGAAAAGAAGGATGTGTGGGAGAGAAATCCCCTAATCTTAGTGTCCGGACTGCATAAAACGTCAGCTAAATCAGCAGCTCAGGGGAGTTTCAAACATCAAAGTGCGCAGATCCTAAAAGCACCTCTGTTGAACAATCAAGAGCTGGAAAATTTGGCCCATGATACAATACAATAGCAGAGTTGGAAGGGACCTTGGAGGTCTTCTAGTCCAACCCCCTGCCTAGACAGGAAACCTTATACCATTTCAGAAAAATGGCTATCCAACATCTTCTTAAAGACTTCCAGTGTTGGGGCATTCACAGCTTCTGGAGGCAAGTTGTTCCACTGATTAATTGTTCTAACTGTCAGGAAATTTCTCCTCAGTTCTAAGTTGCTTCTCTCCTTGATTAGTTTCCACCCATTGCTTCTTGTTCTAGCCTCAGGTGCCTTGGAGAATAGTTTGACTCCCTTTTCTTTGTGGCAACCCCTGAGATATTGGAACATTGATATCATGTCTCCCCTAGTCCTTCTTTTCATTAAACTAGACATACCCAGTTCCTGCAACCGTTCTTCATATGTTTTAGTCTCCAGTCCCCTAATTATCTTTGTTGTTCTTCTCTACACTCTTTCTAGAGTCTCCACATCTTTTCTACATCGTGGTGACCAAAACTGAATGCAATATTCCAAGTTTGGCCTTACCAAGGCATTATAAAGTGGTATTAACACTTCACGTGATCTTGATTCTATCCCTCTGTTTATGTAGCCTAGAATTGTGTTGGGTTTTTTGGCAGCTGCTGCACACAGCTGGCTCATATTTAAATGGTTGTCCACTAGGACTCCAAGATCCGTCTCACAGTTACTACTATTGAGCAAGGTACCACCTATACTGTACCTGTGCATTCCGTTTACACAGGTACGGTATAGGTGGTACTTGATGAAGAAGTTGATCACGGCTAGCAAAGACCCAAGGGAAACCATTTGAAACTGATGATGATGATGATGATGATGATGATCTCAAAGGTGTTTTTTTTTCAAAGACAACTGGACTTTGTTTTTCCTTGAAGGTATTTCTCTTCTCATCCAAGAAAATTCTTCAGCTTAGCCAGAACTGAAGACCCCTTGGATGAGAAGCAAAATGTCTTCAAGGAAAAACAAAGGCCTTTCAAAAAAAAAACTTTTGGTACTACCATGACCTGGATGACCGAGAAGCTCCACAGACATGATGACACAATGGGCCCAGCCTCCCTACATCTTCTGGTCTGGCATTATTTCTTTGAATTGTTCTATGCTATGGCTGGTGTCCGTTTTGATGGTGCCCAGCGATCATGTTCTTTGACAGCCTGGTTTCCTCTTACTTCACCAACAGAAATGAATTTCTCCAGTGAATTTCCCCTCAGGACTTGGCCAAAGTAAGTGAAATGGAGTTTTGTCATTTTCTTTTCAAACTACCCTATAGCCAGAAGTGGTATTCAGCTGGTTCGAACCAGTTCGGGCGAACCGGTAGCAAAAATTTTGAGTAGTTCGGAGAACCGGCAAATACCACCTCTGGTTGGGCCAGCCCTCCCGCCCTGTCATTCCCTGTCTTATATTCCCTTGTTGTTGTTTTTTACCTCAGCTAATGTGCAGGGCAGAGTGGATTGCCGCGCATCAGCTGAGGTAAAAAAAAACCCAGCTCAGCTCACCAGCGCTGACATCGAGGTTTCGGAATGCTGCGTGCACGCAGGTGAAGCATGCACTCTCACGGAATCTATAGGAAAAGATTTGGAATCCCACCACTGCCTAGAGCAATTCGGTAAACACGGGACACGCAGACCTCAGTAGCGCACCTGAGTCCGGCACGGTGAAAGGGATTTTATTCCTCTCCTCGAAAGCAGCTGAAAAGCAACTTGCTTTTGACTTGGAGCTGCTTTTTTTGCTAGTTTTGCCGGAGCGAAGGGAAGCGTAATGCGAACATCACAGTGGAGGGGCAGCTGAAGGTTAGGAATGAAATATCGCTTTCTTCAGCATTTGGTCTCCATCTGAATGTTACCTACATTATCATCAGGACTCACTGTCAAAATGGGAAGACCTTGTCAGAGGAAGGAGGTCACCTAGAAGCTGGAAGAAAAATTGTGGTGGACAAGTCTCAGTGTGATCAACTATGCGAGAAGCAATGCTTCATGAATCTCTGCCCCCTATCTTTCCATTACAGTGTGTGTGTGTGTGTGCGTGTGTGCTGTTTTGACAGCAATAATTTATTGGTAAAATACTTTTCTTTCCCTTGTCTTGCTAGAATCCCATTGGATAGTGTTCCCCTTGGACTCTCTGACTTTCCAAACTCTTGGCTGCACTGAAAAGGCCTTGCACAGATCTCCAACCAAATGAGGGCCAGATTTGAAGCAAGAACCAGGCAGGCACCTAAATAAGGAAGTCTAGAACCTTTTGAGTCCCTGAATTCTTCCAATGGAGGAAAGACAGAAGTGGAAGCCTCAAATCCACACCCAACTTGCAAGCAGGTCTAGAAACTGTAAATCTAGAAGCTTGTATAGTGAGAAGAAGCCTAGAGGTGACATGGCAGCAGTGTCACTGTTCCAAAGAAGAGGGTTAAGAAGAGGGCATGGAGAGATCTTCAGCTGAGAAAGATAAGCAATGGGGTACATTACCCCATTACATTACCAAATTACAAAGAAGAGGTTCAGATCTTGGGAAAAGTTGAGAGAAGAGCAACTAAGATGATTAAAAGGCCTGGAGACTAAAATATATGAAGAACCATTGCAGGATTTGGGTGATTCTAGTCCAGAGAAAAGAAGGACATGGGGTGACATGATAGCAGTATTCAAGTATTGGAAGGGCTGCCACAAAGAAAAGGGGGTCAACGTATTCGCCAAAGCACCTGAAGGCAAGAAAAATAACAATGGATGGCAACTGATCAAGGAGAGATTCAACCTAGAAATAAGGAGAAATTTCCTAACAGTGGCAATTCACCAATGGAATAGCTTGCCTTCAGAAGTTGTGGCTGCTCCATTGCTGGAGGCTTTATAATTTCAGGCAAAAGACTGGATAGGCTCTTGTCTGAAATTGTATAGGGTCTCCTGTTTGAGCAGGGATTAGACTAGAAGACTTCCAACTCTGTCATTCTATTAAAATGAGGTCTAGAAAAGAAAGTATTGTACTTCCATGCCTATTCATTGGCTAACCTTGTTCCCATGCCTCTCCCAGTCATGAATATTTTAACATCGACAAACATATGTACTGCAAGGTACTATCAACTGTAGCAAAACCAACCAACCGGCCTCCACACCATAATTACAGACAGATGATTGAATAATGATTCCATTAATCTGATTTTTCATTTGTCGCTGTAGAACTATCTACAACGGTGCCTAACCTGAAGTGAGAAGAGCAAGATTAACCGACCTGAGTTGCAACAATCCTGACATTCAAAACCTGACCCTGATACTTCTGTGTAGGAAGGACCAAAGTGCTTCCACGGTGAAAGGATTTGCTGGTGACCCCACTGTTATTCAAGGGATGCCCAGTTGAGGACTTCTATTCATGTCCTCATGAAGTTGCTCACCAATGTGCAACCCGTTTATCTACTCGCGGTTGTCTGTTTTCGAACTGCTGGGGTCAGCTGGAGCTGCAGCGTCTGACGGGAGCTCACTCTGCCCTGTAGCAGCAATGGGTCACCAAACCCTTATGATTTGCTACTAGTAATCTGCATACAGGCGGTTCTCACTTAATGACCAGTTGTTTAGTTATGACTGACTTTTCCAGAGCTACTTAGAACCCAGTTTTGAAGTACAAATGGCCATCCCCACCACATTTTGCATTTACGTCTATTTGTAACATCCCACAGTGATGCCACCTTCATGATTTTCAACCATTTTTGCCAGTTTCTGGCCCTTACTTCTGCTTTCCATCACAATAACATCCCCACCGTCATGCAATCGAAATTCAGATGCTTGGCAACTGGCTCATATTTATGACAGCTGGCAGTGTCCTGGAGTCATGTGATTATCTTTTTTTTTTTTATAAACATAGTTCTTTTTAATGACCTCTTGTTCACTGACCATTTGGCTTTACAATAGTGCTGAACTAAGTGATCATTATGGAAGGTCCTCATAATTGTGGCCGTCCCATGGGGTCAAGTGATTGCAATTTGAAATCTTCTTTGCTAGCTTCTGACAAAGTCAAGAGAAACTGGCAGGAAGTTGCAAGTCGTGTTCAGGCGAGGTCCTCACTTTTTTTTTTGTATTTATTTTAGCTATTTTCTCCCCCTCCCCCCTAAAACCTCACCTCCCTCCCCCCCCCCCGACTTCCCAGAGCCCGTACACGGTGTAGATTTTTAACAAACACAGTCTAAAATATATTAAGACAAAGGAAATTAAAAAAAGAAAGTCAATAACATCTCTGCGTTGAACTCAGCTTCTTCCTGTTGCACTAACTTTGAGCAATTTAGATTAGAGTCACGTGATTATCTTTTGCGGCCTGCTGACCAGCCAAGTCAATGGGGGAAAACGACTTAACAACTGTGTTACTCCCTTTAAAACTGCAGTGGTTCATTTAATAGTTGTGGCAAGAAAGGTTGTAATATAGGGAAAATTCACTTAAAACCATCTCGCTTAGAAACAGAGTTTGGGGGTTCCATTGTGGCCGTGAGTCAAGGACTACCTATACCCAGTTTACACCTGAAAATTCTAATCTGGGCCACGTTCTCCAGGAGAATGAAAGGAAAATGTCTAAACATTTCTTGCAGATATTGCTGTCCATCAAGAGCTTCCTTGTAAAACAGAGCAAGGACGATCTTTTTCTGCAGGATTAAACAAACTCTGCTTAAGCAAAAGAAAAAAATGCCTCCTGAGATATTTCAGTTCCGTTCAGTCCTGTAACTTCCTTTTAAAGAGTTTGGGTGACTGGTTGAAGATTTGCCACATTCTATTTACTAAACTACATGGACTTTTTTTTATAGCACTAGCCTCAACTCCAAACGATTGCGGCCCTTTATGTGAACTAACGCTAAGAATAAAATCTAAGCCAGCACGATTGCTTCCCTGACGCCCCAAGATCTAAGCAAAAAGCTAAAAATGCACAAACCTTTCCCCGAACATTATATTTTATGCAGTCCAAAATGTGACACATGGGTCTTTAATAATTCACTGCTTGTTAACATTAAACAACTGTTAACATGCTCAAATAATTAGTTATGCTTGCTTGACATGTTTGCATCTTTAATAATTGATGCATTTATCTTAATTACTAACAGTATTATGGTCGTAATATGCATCTTTTTTTCTATCTTAAAATTTAACAAAAACTGACTTTTTGCCAAAAATGATTATCTTCTAAGTTTTAATTACTTGCATAATTAAATTGCAAGCCACAGATTTTTTTTTTAGTTTAGCAAAAAAAAATCCTTCATGGGGAAAAAAAAATTAATGGAAATGAGGTGATTCGTTGTTTATGCATCACAGTCAGTAAATATTTCATAAGTCTCATATTACCCTTTCAAAGTGGATATTAAAAAAAAATGAAAACCCAGATATTTTTTAATAGGAGGTCCAATTTTAAAACTGCTAGACTAGCCCAACTGTTCCCCTCCTATGAAGATCTGAAAATGTAAATGAGAAATAGAAAGTTCAACGGAGACTTCAAATAATTCAGATAATAAGTCAAGATGCTTGAAAGGCTGACACAAGGAAGAGGGAGGGGGGCAACTTATTTACCAAAGCACCTGAGGGCAAGAGGAGAAACAATAAATGGAAACTAATCAAGGAGAGAAGCAACCGGGAACTAAGGAGAAAATTCCTGACAGTGAGAACCATCAACCAATGGAATGACTTGACTTCAGAAATTGGGGTACTGAAAGCTTTTAAGAAGAGACTGGATAACTATTTGCCTGAAATAATATAAGTCTTAGTGGTAATATTTAGCGGGTTTGCACTGGTTTGCCCAAACCAGTGGCAAAAATTTTGCCCAGTTTGGCAAACGGGTAGCGATGGCTGGCTGGCCATGCCCCCAAACCGGTCACCCTGTTGCCAGTTGCTCACCCCACCTGCCAGAAGCTTGCCCTGCCTCACCTTTGTAACGCCGGCGGCTTCAGGAGACGCTAGTCTGGTGGGGACTGGGGGAGGTAGCCTGGCAAACTTTGCAGCATTGCAGGCAAGAATGGAGGGGCAGCACGGAGGGCCTGTGCAGTTACATCCTGTGCTGTGATGAGCTGGAGGTGTGGCCTTTGGCCACTGTGAACACCCCATCTGCTATTGGTGCCCTGTGCAGCTGCGGGCGCTCTGTGGGGTCAGCTACTATGCCACCTGCCCACTAGGTCTCTTGCATGAGCAGAAGGGGGGTTGGACTAGATGACTTCCAAGTTCCCTTCCAACTCTGTTATACATATACATATACATATACATATACATATACATATACATATACATATACATATACATATACATATACATATACATATACATATACATATACATATACATATACATATACATATACATATACATATACATATACATATACATATACATATACATATACATATACATATACATATACATATACATATACATATACATATACATATACATATACATATACATATATATTATATTATATATATGCAACAACTTCTCTTAGGTACACAATATTTAAGCACTATTTAACTCTAACATTCTTTTTTAAACATCACTTTCCATTCCCCCCCCCTTTTAATTCTATGCATTCAGAGTTTCATTCCGCCAACAATTAAATGCCTCCTCATCGCTTTAATATCTATTTTTAAAAAGATATCTGGGCAGCTTTAGTCTGAAGACTTAAAAAGGAAAGTGGGGGGGGGAAAGGGTAGAGAATTCTAATTTTCCTTCTCTATTACCTTGATGTCTATCCACTCCATTTCAATAAGAATGTAGGAATATTATATCAGAGAAGCGGTTAGTTAAATGCCTGCACCTTTTTTAATGCTTCAGTTGCCATCCTAGTCAAGCGTATTTATTTCTTCTGGAGCTAAGTCCAAGCTGCAGTGTTCATACATCCATCAACTTTAAAAAAAAAAATCATATCTTTTCCTTATCTCTCCCCACACCACTTTTGTGGTAACTTTCATTTCATCACAATACCAGAGAATGAAAAATGTAGATAAAAAGTTTTCCTCCAGAAATGTCTTTCTTTTTTTAAAACAAATTATCTGAACAGAACAGAACAGAATAGAATAGAATAGAATAGATTTTTGGGGCTTATTTTTAACATCTTTTGGACATTTGATATCCATAATGTTTCCAGAAGGAAGGAAGGTAGGTTTGGAGAATGTTGGAACCAGTGGTGAGATTCAAATATTTTTACTACCAGTTCTGTGGGTGTGGCTTGGTGGGCGTGGCTTGGTGGGCGTGGCAGGGGAAGGATACTGCAAAATCCCCATTCCCTCCCCACCCCACTAACCTTCTTTCTAGCTCCATTCTCCTGTTCAGGGCAACAAAAGAAGATCAGCTGGGAGGAAGCAGGGGCGGGGCCAGCCTATTTGCCAGTTCTCTGAACTACTCAAAATTTTTCCCCTACCGATTCTCCGGAACCTGGCAGAATGGGCTGAATACCATCTCTGATTGGAGCCCTTGGGTTGGTCATTCCATCTGGACCAAATTTGTATTTCTTACCAAATTTCTTCTCAGGGACAATTTACAATATGACTTTTACCAGTGTTTGTTCTTGGTGAGGTGGTTTTGATTTTGATATTACACTATACAGTTTAGATTCAATTTAAAATGAGATGTTTTAACATTTCACAGGTATTTCAGAGATAGCCATTGTCGTGCTTAATTATCTTGAGCATTATATAAGAAATATTTTCCATCCCAGATGTCCTACCCAGTTTCCCTGAAAATAAGACCTCCCTGGATAACAATCGGGCTTTTGAGCGCATGCACTAAAATAAACCCTCCCCCGAAAATATTGCAGCCATGAGGTGACCACGCTTGCAGCCTCCTGCACCTCAAAAATAATAAGACCTCCCCCAAAATAATGCCAAGCGCTTATTTCTGGGGCCAAAAGAAAATAAGACCCTGTCTTAATTTCAGAGAAACACGGTATTCTGATTCTATCGCAAAGAAAAACTTTGCAAATAAATAAATAAAATAAAATGTCATTGTCTCTGGTTTACTTGGTATCATGAGATTTTGAAAATTAGAAATATACTTGCCTGGACAGATCTGCAAATGCGTAGATTTAATAGATGATAGCGTTTATCAGACTTTATGTCAGCATTTTTAAAATTGTTTCTTAACCCAAGTCTCTGTGAATAGGTTGGGTCACACAACTTGAGAGGAACTCAAGTATATTTGCTGCACAATTAGGGATTATAAGTGGCATGCAATCAGCGCTGAAATGATCCCACGGTGAACCAGCCTAGAACTGTTTTCAGCTAAATAAATGCATTTTGTGGCCTTCCTTTTCTAGTCTGCTTTCTTGGGCTCAAATTAAATCTGAATTCCTGATTATCCAAATGTTTAAGATGTCCTTCAGGCTTTGTGGCTAAATTAGGCTGCACCGTATATTTGATTGTAATGAGATTTGCAACAGTCCTTAGCATCTGTGAAACAAACTTTTTCTCCCCCCACCCCTTTGTCTTCTAAGAATAAAAAAAAGTAAAGGAACAATCATCCTGAAGTTCCTTTTGCCTTTCTTAGCCATCGTGGTGAAACTTGCAAGCCTTTGCTCATGCCAGTGGCATCTGTCATGATTCACGTGGGTTCGAGATGTTACGTTCTTAATTTAAAACAAACCTTTCTTTTTCATGACATTTCAATTTGGAGTTATTGCTTAGAATCCTAAATTTGAATGCTGTGTTTAGGGCTTGGCTAAGCCATTGCATTTTACGGGGAATTATTCAAGCCCACTGAATGAGCAGAACTGTATTTAAACCCAGGTTTTGACTATTTACTTTTTGGTCAGAGGTGGTATTCAGCCTGTCCTGACCGGTTCTTGTGAACTGGTAGTGGAAATTTTGAGTAGTTCGGAGCAAATACCACCTCTGATTCACCCCACCCTGTCTATTTGCTGCCTCCCAAGTCGCAGCTGATCAGCTGGGTCTTCTTCTGTTGCCCTGCACAGGAGAATGAAGCTCGAAAGCAGGTTAGTGGTGTAGCAATAGCAATAGCAGTTAGACTTATATACCGCTTCATAGGGCTTTCAGCCCTCTCTAAGCGGTTTTCAGAGTCAGCATATCGCCCCCAACAACAATCCGGGTCCTCATTTCACCCACCTCAGAAGGATGGAAGGCTGAGTCAACCTTGAGCCGGTGAGATTTGAACCGCTGAACTGCAGATAACAGTCAGCTGAAGTGGCCTGCAGTACTGCACCCTAACCAGTGCGCCACCTCGGCTCAGGTGGGGAGGGAATGGGGATTTTACAGTATCCTTCCCCTGCCATGCTCACCAAGACACACCATGCTCACAGAACCAGTAGTAAAAAATTTTTGAATCCCATCACTGTTTTTGGTGTTTTGCTGTGTAGAACAAAATATCAAATGGCCATTGATATCTGATGCAGAATAAATGAACATGACACCTCTCTCTCTCTTTTTTTGTCCTTTCTGGGAGCAGTTAATATCCTACCTTTTAGAGAAGAGGTGTCAAACTCAAGGCCTGCGGGCCGGATCCAGCACATGGGGTGCTTAGATCTAGTCCATGCCCCCTCCCCGCCACCCGGAAAAAGCAAAGAACTAGCCTGTGGTGTTTCTGCCAGCGAAAATGGAACTTTCCATAAAAGTGGAAGCTTTTAGAACAAAAATGGTGGGAGTTAGATAAACCAACACAGAACGTGTCATCCTGTATGAATTCCATGTATGAGTCATAATGAGTGAGTTGTGCTAATTATTGTGTAGTGGGCTTCAGTAGCAAGAACCAGACCAGCACAGTTGCAATAGCATTTATTGACTCAAAAATGGAACTGAGGAACTGCAGACAAACACCTGTGATTTATACTCTGGGCCCCCCAGGGCTTTAACCAATCATAGAACTAGAAAAAGCCCGCCCATATATAAATGTTCTATATTTCCCTCCAAAACAGTTGGGGTCATCTAAAGGTTAGTTTCACTTTAGCATAGTTAACACTTAGGGTCATCTAAAGGTTAGTTTCACTTTAGCAAAGTTAACACAACTCTATCCATTCAATACATAACAGCAATTATGGTTTCTTCAGCAAGCCATGGTTAGCTAGGTGACAGCTTAGCCTAGTGTGGGCCCCCCAGGGCTTTAACCAATCATAGAACTAGAAAAAGCCCGCCCATATATAAATGTTCTATATTTCCCTCCAAAACAGTTGGGGGTCATCTAAAGGTTAGTTTCACTTTAGCATAGTTAACACTTAGGGTCATCTAAAGGTTAGTTTCACTTTAGCAAAGTTAACACAACTCTATCTATTCAATACATAACAGCAATTATGGTTTCTTCAGCAAGCCATGGTTAGCTAGGTGACAGCTTAGCCTAGTGTGGGAAGCCAGTCACAATTTTTAAGAAGGAAACACAAATGTTTGAATATGATGTGGCAGATGCACCGCGGAATTGATGACACGAGCAATATAGGAAATGATATCTTAAGCAATGGATCACTAGTTTTTCTCTGAAAAGTAACGGATAAAGCAACTTTACATCAACAAATGTGAAGTCACACCTCTAATGTGGTGCTGATGTCTTAACAATTGTTATCTAGCAAGTTTCAGCTTGCTTTAACTTCAGGTATTGCAAGTTGTAAATCTGTTCTCCTTGTTTTAAAAAAAAAGTCTCGCAGAGACAACTGTGTGCTTTGCTAATTTTCTTATCTACTGTAACCTGAGCTACGCCATTTTCCCTTTCACAGATTCATCAGGTGAAACAATCAAGCTAATATTGCCTCCCTTTAATTAACTTTAATTTGAAATGACTCTCCGATGCTTCTAATAAACCCAGGGTCATGGAGCAGGTTTGAATAGGTGCTTAAGGTTTTGTGGCGCTCCCAAGTTGAGATGACGAGACACTATCTCGTTAGCATGAAAGACCTCTTAATGCTTTGGAAGATAATTTTTTTTTGTTAGGATTCTATTGTATGCATTGGTTTGCTGATTCTGTGTTGGAGATCGGTGTATCAAAAAGCAAAAGAAAACCAAAATACCACAGATTTTTATGGTGTGTGTTCAGAACTCTTCCATTATAACAAAGTGCAATCATTTTTACTGATGTTTGGTGATTTACTAACAGTGCGCCTAGACCCTGCTTCCAACCACAAAATAGCCCAAGGGTTTAACGTGGCTCCCAAATTATTATTATTTTATCTCATCCCTCCTTTAAACTCTTCTGGTATTTTTGCTGGAAATGGGCAGCTCAGGTTCCAGCCATTTTGATGCGGGAAACACACACAAGCCCTAATGGACACTTTAAAATGGTGGATTGAACACTTTTAATCAATGAAGAGCTCCAGAAAACTCTTAAGTCTAGAATTTAGTAATCTCTGGTGATCTTGCCTCCTTTATGTCTTTAGCAAAGCCAGTGTGGTGTTACTCCTTCTCCAAAAATGTTAATTTAAGTGGCTTCATTAGAGATGTCTTTCCTTCCCTTCCTCCCCCTTCCCTTTTCTTCCCTGATTCTCCTTTCCTTCCCTTCCTTTCCCTTCCTCCCTCCCCTTCTCTTCCATGATTCTCCTTCCCTTCCATGATTCTCCTTCCCTTCCATGATTCTCCTTCCCTTTCCTTCCTTTCCCTTCAGTGGTGGGTTTCAAAAAATTTTGGAATCTACTTTGTGGGTGTGGCCTCCTTTGTGGGAGTGGCTTGCCGGCCATGTGACCTGGTGGGAGTGGCTTGCCGGCCATGTGTTTTCTTTCTTTCTTTCTTTCTTTCTTTCTTTCTTTCTTTCTTTCTTTCTTTCTTTCTTTCTTTCTTTCTTTCTTTCTTTCTTTCTTTCTTCCTCTCTTCCTTCCTTTCTTTCTCTCTCTCTTTTTCCTTCCTTTTGTCTCTGTTCCTTTTTTCTTTTTTTCTTTTATCTCTCACTTTTTTTCTTTCTTTTTTCTTTCTTTCTTTATTTCTTCCTTTCTTTCTCTTTCTCTCTCTCTCTCTGTGTCAGTCTGTCTGTCTGTCTGTCTGCCTGTCTGTCTGTCCATGTGGGGGGGTGGCAGTGGGGGGTTTCAAAAAAATTTGGAACCTCTTCTGTAGGTGTGGCCTGCTTTCCGGGTCCACTGGTGGAACCTCTTCTAACCGGTTCGGTAGATTTGACCAATCGGTTCTACCAAATAGGTGCGAACTGGTAGGAACCCACCTCTGTTTCCCTTCCTCCCCCTTCCCTTCCCTTCCATGATTCTCCTTCCCTTCCATGATTCTCCTTTCCTTCCCTTCCTTTCCCTTCCTCCCTCCCCTTCTCTTCCATGATTCTCCTTCCCTTCCATGATTCTCCTTTCCTTTCGTTTCCTTTCCTTCCCTTCCCTCCCATCATTCTCCTTCCCTTCCCTTTCCTCCTCCCTCTCTTCCTTCTTTTCCTTCTTTCCTTCCTTTCCATTGAGTGGAAGAAGTATGCTCCCTCCCATATCTGGGTAAATCAGCTTGCCCCGATAGACCATTTCACTGGAAAAAAACACTTTTTCTTCCTTTCCCTCTTTTCTTTCCCTTCCTTTCCGTCTTTTCTTTCCCTTCATTCCCTTTTTTCTCTCCCTTTCCTCCCCCCCCTCTTCCCTTCCTTCCCCACATGTGCAAAGGGTGACTCAGTGGCAGCTTCTGCATCATTTTTGGAAAGAGGCAAAGCTGTTTCGATTTCGAGAGTGAGGAATCCAGCAGGCCGAGCTCATCCTGATGCCTGCAAAACGTTTGCATCTCTCGAGCTCCAAAGAGGCTGAATGGCACAGAAGAATGTCGGGTTGAGTTTTAAAATGCCACAAATAAGAGATTTATGGATTTTTTTTCCTAAATGCATTATTTTAGCTTGACAGCATTAATCATTCATGCTTCCTTCTTTCATTTTTCTACCTGCAATGGATTATTGGAACAGAAAATAACAACGGGAAGGCTACAAGCGGTATCAAAATGTCAAGTTTGTACTTACAGTTGTACGCACGTCGACGAGGTCAACAGCCTCAATTACTTGTATATGTACACAGTGGTACTACATGAAAGGTTATGTCACCTGCAGCTATTTTCTTGCAGATTTAAATAGGACTCATATTCAACTGTACATTCAGCCATTGACATGGAACATGGACTTGTAAAATACTATGAACTCCCGTGGCAGGACCTAAAATATGAACTGGGTGATTGCAAGGTGTAGCTGTGGGCAATCCCACATATCATAGCAGTGTGAGCCCTTTAAATTACTCTGCCTTATCCCTGACCTGTTATTTTCATTTAAACATAAGCTAGAAATGATATCAGAGGATTTTGCCTTTGTGCAGTGCGTGTTTTTTCCCCCCTGTTTTGACCCGAGGGGAAGTCGCAAAGTCTACCTTTCGAGCAAAAAAATAATAATAATGGCATTTACAATTTTTCTTCTCAATCTATGTATTGCACAATTTGTTACTTTTACAGATAAATGGTACCCTATTGATTTTGTAAAAGATAGATGGAGTCCCTGCGGATTTTACTTGGCTGGTCATTGTCAACTCCAGAGAGTGATACCTCCATTTCAAAGCCATTGCGCCAGTGCTGTCTGAAGATATTTAGACTGTACTGTGGCCAGCATGATGTCATAGCAATAGCAGTTAGCAGTTCGACTTATATACTGCTTCATAGGGCTTTCAGCCCTCTCTAAGCGGTTTACAGAGCATATCACCCCCACAGTCTGGGTCCTCATTTTACCCACCTCGGAAGGATGGAAGGCTGAGTCAACCTTGAGCCGGTGAGATTTGAACCGCCAAACTGCAGCTAGCAGTCAGCTGAAGTGGCCTGCAGTACTGCACTCTAACCACTGCGCCACCTCGGCTCTTATTATTATCTGATGTCATGGCGCTCTGTTACCTTTCTACTGAAGTAGTACCCATTTATCCACTCACATTTGTGTGCTTTTGAATTGGTAAGTGGGAAGGAGCTGGAGCGAGGACAGCAGCTCACTCCGTTGTGTGGCTCGAACCTGGGCTGCCGGCTTTTCAGCCAACAAATCCAACCACTGAGCCACCATGTCACCCTTATTAGATACATAAGTATACCTAAAACACACGCACGGCTCATATAAGTGATGGGATTCAAAAATTTGGTTCTGTGGGCGTGGCTTTGTGGGCGTGGCAGGGGAAGGTTACTGCAAAATCCCCATTCCCTCCCCACCCCCTAACCTGCTTTCCAGCTCCCTTCTCCTGTGCAGGGCAATAAAAGAAGATCAGCTGGGAGGCTGGGAAGCAGCAGGGGCGGGGCCAGCCTATTTGCCGGTTCTCCAAAGTATTCAAACTTTCTGCTACTGGTTCTCTAGAACCTGTCAGAACTGGCTGAATAGAGCCGAGGTGGCACAGTGGTTAAATGCAGCACTGCAGGCTACTTCAGCTGACTGCAGTTCTGCAGTTCTGCAGTTCTACAGTTCGGCTGTTCAAATCTCACCGGCTCAGGGTTGACTCAGCCTTCCATCCTTCCGAGATGGGTAAAATGAGGACCCGGATTGTTGTTGGGGGCAATATGCTGACTCTATAAATTGCTTAGAGAGGGCTGAAAGCCCTATGAAGTGGTATATAAGTCTAACTGCTATTGCTATTGCTAATACCACCTCTGGATATGTCTAAAATGTCATCTAGGCTTTTCGGAAATTAAATTGGTTGATTTGGGCTATAAAAATTCTAGAGATTAGATTCAATCGCCACATAGAGTACAGAATGAACTATAGAGTTAAAATCTCTTTCTAATGAGATTATACAATAACTCAGAAGAGCAAAAATCAACAAGTCTCCCCATAACCAACAAAACATTTAGTTTGTTTTCTTTCTAATGAAAATAATAATAATCCCATACTATCTGTATCCTACTCACCAATATATAAAAAATTCTAGGAAGTGTCTTGATCAGCAAAAAAAAATATTATGAATGTACACACAGATAGGATTTATGCAAACAGGATTTAGATTGGTTTGTTTTCATCAAAATAACTAAATGTCGAAGGTGCACAGAACACTGTTACCTTCCCACCAAAGTATTTTTCTACTTGCATTTTTACATGCTTTCGAACTGCTAGGTTGGCAGAAGCTGGGACAAGTAATGGGAGCTTACCTCATTACATGGTACTAGGGATTTGAACCGCCAAACTACTGACCTTTCTGATCAACAAGCTGAGCATCTTAGCCACTGAGCCACCGCGTCCCTTTTCCCTAAATGTAGCATTATACAATATTTTTTAAAAAAAGCTGTGCAGTATATGATCGCCCTAGTGATTAATACAAACTAAAGGATGGGAACGTAACTAGTAATAAAATCCATATGATATCCATTTGCATCAATGTGGAATTAGTCCAAACCATTGGTTTACAGCTACTGAAATTGTAGCTATACTTTTACACATATTTAATTCGACATACGGTGTTGTATTTCAACAAAAATATATACCCAGGTATTGGTTCAGTTTGTATATATTTTAAATCCCAGTTTCCTGTGGCAGTCTATTGCAGATTCCAGAGGCAGCAGATAGATTTTTCTTCTAATTGGTAATATAATCCTGTATTGCTAGTAATGTATTGCTGTATAACTTCAGTCACCTTTTGTAGCAATAATGATCCATTATTATTTACAATAATGACTATTAATGATGATCAACTCTCAATAGAAGATAATATGAACTGTGGGCCCTTGATGTCCTCTTGAGTTCCTTGTTTTCCTGTAGATGCTTCACTACTCAACTAGGTAACATCATCAGTGATAGTAACCAAGTTAAGAGAGCACCTAGACCCCACAATTATCAATTATCAATAATGATTATTATTAGATAGTCCATAATTTCATTAGCACCTATACATTACATTCTGTGACAGTTGCCACTCCACCCATAATCTCTTGAGATAATCAAATCAGAATATGAGCTATGGGAATCATTAAGACTCAATAATCAGATTAATAATTAAAGGACATAGAGGAATATGTGATGTGTGCACCAGTATAACTTGATGAATTGAGAAAGAGAAGCATTTACTGACCACAGGGTTAAAATACCAAATTATAATCCAAAAGAAAAAAAAAGTTGATGGAAACCCGTATCTTATTAGAACACTCTGCATAAATTCAACCTGAACCATATCAAAGACATTTTCAATGGGCTAATGAGATTCAAACAGCCAATTCTAATTTACCTGCCCAGTTCTAATTTATCTGTCCAAAGTATCGATCAGCAGCCATGTGCTTCTCTCGAGAAGACACGTCAGGCAAAGAATCTGCTTTAAGACAACATGAGCGAAATCTTGAATTTTTGAAATCATCTCGCTCGTCAAATTACTTCCTCCGGAATAATTTGCAACTTTGAAAGGGACACTTCCCTCGACCCCGTCACAACAGGAAGGGAAGGACGTGGGATTTTTTTAAAAAGTAAGAGCCAAGATGGCGCAGTGGTTAAATGCAGCACTGCAGGCTACTGCTAGATCAGCAGTTCAGCGGTTCAAATCTCACCGGCTCAGGGTTGACTCAGCCTTCCATCCTTCCGAGGTGGGTAAAATGAGGACCCAGATTGTTGGGGGCAATATGCTGACTCTCTGTAAACCGCTTAGAGAGGGCTGAAAGCCCTATGAAGCGGTATATAAGTCTACTGCTATTGCTATTGCTATTGCTATTTTCTTCTGCAATAATCTCCCTTCACAAGGAGTTCACCTGTGAAGCCTGACTTTACTGATGAGAAGAGACAGTTATAGCTTTGGCCTTAAGAAGTTTTGGGTCGTGCTGGCTTTCTCTTGAAGGTCAAGTCCATAGCTCCTCTAGTTACTCATTTTGTGCTGCTCGGTTTGCTGAGTTGCCTTTTCTCTGTGTTCTACCTGTTGGTGCCATGACTATAGCAACAGCATTTCTGTTTGAAGTAAAGACCTTTGTAAATGTCTTCAGTAGCGGTGGCGCAGTGGTTAGAGTGCAGTACTGCATGCTACTTCTGCTGACTGCCAGCTGACTGCAATTTGGCAGTTTGAATCTCACCAGGCTCAAGGTTGACTCAGTCTTCCATCCTTCCGAGGTGGATAAAATGAGGACCCAAATTGTTGGGGGCAAGAGGCTGTCTCTGTAAACTGCTTAGAGAGGGCTGCAAAGTGGTATATGTCTAAGTGCTATTGTTATTGCAAATTGTTTTCCATGTTGCCTCATAGACAAGTCCATTCTGATTCCCTTCTGGTTCCTTCACTATGCTTCTGGGAGAGAAACATCTTGTGGGAACTCATTATCTGCCTTTGATTTGGAGAACACAGTGGGTTTGAGCATGTATAGATCGCCTGAATGATGTAGACGCGAGGAACGGCTACAGGCAAGGCATTTTAAACAGTAAAACAGGAAGTGTAAAAAAGTACAAGGGACCTATTATCACGTATGGTGGACCTGCCTGGAAACACAAAAATATTGGACAAAAATTTGGAAATGGGTGCAAGAAATTACAGAACAGATAAAATACAAACCCAAAATCTTTCTACTGGGAATAATCAAAGGGAAATAAAAAAAAGTACATATTAATACATCTGCTAACTACAGCTAGAATAGCATTTGCCCAATGCTGGAAATAAAATAATGCCCCCTCAGATGAATTAGTGATAAAAAAAACTTTGGATTCTGCAGAGATGGACAAATTAACACTGAAATTAAAAGATAAAGAAGATTCGGAATATTATGAAATGTGGAACAATTGGTACAAATGGCTGAAAAACAAGAATAAAATTAATTAAGCCAAAAAACTATATATATATATATATATATATATATATATATATATATATATATATGTGTGTGTGTGTGTGTGTGTGTGTGTGTGTGTGTGTGTGTGTGTGTGTGTGTGTGTGTGTGTGTGTGTGTGTGTGTGTGTGTGTGTGTGTATTTGTGCTGATAAATAAATAAAGGGAGACTAGTATAGATCTATTTCAAGCTATTTAGCTCTCATCAGCTAGCCATACCCTTACTGGGATTTGAAATAGATCTATACTAGTCTCCCTTTATTTATTTATCAGCACAAATAAAAAAACATAAATATAACAAAGGCAACAGTAAAAATATTGGGTTTCTGTCGTGATGGACTCTTGTGACGAGCCGAATGACAGATGATGGAAGCAGTTAGCTTCCTCCCATAATTGGGGCTTACCAGGGGTTGTAAAAAAAATCTTATATATATATATATATATATATATATATATATATATATATATATATATATATATATATATATATATGTGTGTGTGTGTGTGTGTGTGTGTGTGTGTGTGTGTGTGTGTGTGTGTGTGTGTGTGTGTGTGTGTGTAAAGGTGTGTAAATATAGAAGCGAAATATTATATACATGTACAGGTATGATGACATAACAATGTTGATGTAATGACTGTAAGGTGTTGTAGAAGGGAAAAAATAATAAAAAATATATATTCTAAAACAGTTCCACACATTTTTGTAAGGGGCCACCAGAAAGAAGAGGGGATCCATCTATTCTCCAAAGCACCTGAAGGTGGGACAACAAGTAATGAATGGAAACTGATCTAGGAGAGAACCAGTCTAGAACCGAGGAGAAATTTTCTGACAGTGGGAATAGCTTGCCTTTCAGAAGTTGGGGGTGCTCCATCACTGGAGGTTTTTAAGAAGAGATTGGACAGACACTTGTCTCAAATGGTATAGGGCAGTATTCTGGGTTCACCAACAAATGCGCACACGACAAAAGCCGACAAAACCGTGGCGAGAAAACCGCGACCTCGAAATCATGCCCACAACAGCACGCCGACAACACCGCGCTGACAAAAGCGCGCCATCAACAAACAACACAAAAACAAGGTAATAACCCTAACCCTAACCCTAACACTAAAACTAACCCTGAACCTAACCATAACCCTAACCATTACCTTAACCGAATCGCGCTTTTGTTGGCGCGCTGTTGTCGGCGCGCTGTTGTGGGCAAGATTTTGAGGTCGCGGTTTTCTCGCCGCGGTTTTGTCAGGGCGCTTTTGTCATACGTGCATTTGTCGGGTCACGGTATTCCGCAACCTTTCTGTGTTGGAGCAGTGGGTTGGACTAGAAGACCTTCAAAGCCCTTCCCAAACCTGTTATTCAGATGACTTAATAGCATCCCCTGATCAAAAGCTCATCTCTCTCATTTCCATCTCCACAAATAAAAGAAAGAACCTGAGAAAAAAAATTAAGAATTCTTAACTTACACTAAGAATAAAAGAGTTCTCAGACCAAAAAAGGCTGATGGAAATAAAACAGTACCCTGCAACCCCCACCACTCTTTTTCTGTTCCTTGCTTTGATGGGAAATGTTCTTATTATACTTTGGGGCAATGAACATGGCATGTATTAGCAAAGGTACCAGCTGAAGATTGACATCAGCACAACCTTGTGACAGTGTCATCATTTTGCCCAAAAGGTTCAAGCACGGACAGATACCTTCGAAAACACCTCTAATTCATGATAGCCTCTTTTTCTGGTCTACATGAGCTGTTCCCATAGCCTAATTTGGTGCTTTCTTAACAATGTGACAACAAATAATCCTTGATCCGTTGATTTAAAGACACTGCCTGCAAAGATCTCTCACTCGTCTCGTTTTCTTGGAAGAGATATAAACATGCATCCCAGAGGTGGGTTCCTACCAGTTCGCACCTATTTGGTAGAACCGGTTCATCAAATCTACCAAACCGGTTAGAAGAGATTCCACCAGTGGACCCGGAAAGCAGGCCACACCTACAGAAGAGGTTCCAAATTTTTTTTAAACCCACCACTGGTCCTTGGATATGATTATTCTACACTATCATGCTCATATTTATAAAACTCAGTGCCTCTGTGAAAGGTAAGGATGACTCCTGTGTTTGTGGTGCAATCAGAACATTGCGTGTGTTGAAGTTGTTTTAACGCAAACCAAAGATGCCTTTTAAAAAACAAGTGCTGTGTGAGAGATAATTTAAGGTGGTTCTGACAAGTGTCGTCGGCATCTTCATATCCGGTCAAATGGGCGACAAGCCACTCCCATCTGGTCACATGGGCAGCAAGCCACTCCCACAAAGGAGGCCACACCCACAGAGTAGGTTCGAACAATTTTTGAAACCCACCACTGATGCATCCCCATCTGCCTATATAGACTGTATAATTTATCTAAGTCAGGGGTGTCAAACTTGATTTCATTGAGGGCCACATCAGTGTTGTGTTTGACTTTGGAGGGCCTGGTGGTGTGGTGGTGGTGGGCATGGCGAGCTCAACATCATTCATGTCGGGGGTGCCTGGGGTGAGCTGAGTGCCCTGGCAGTGAAAACAGAGTCAGGAGAGCTGTTCCATTTTCACTGGCAGAGGCATCGTGGACTTGGTGGCACTATGGGCTGGTCCTTCCTTGCATCCAGGACGGCCCCGTGGGCCAGATCTAAACACCTTGTGTGCTGGATCTGGCCTGCCGGCCTTGATTTTGACACTCCTGATCTAAGTCCTAGAATTTAGCTGAACCCAAAATTTTAAACACTTGAGCAGAAGCTTATGCCCAGTGGTAGAATTCAAATAATTCAACAACTGGTTCTCTGCCCTAACGAATTCTTCCAACAACCAGTTCAGCAAACTGCTCAGACACTTAACAACTGATTCTCCCGAAGTGGTGCGAATAGGCTGAATCCCACCACTGGTTATAGCAATAGCAGTAGCAGTTAGACTTATATACCGCTACATAGGTCTTTGAGCCCTCTCTAAGCGGTTTACAGAGTCAGCATATCACCCACACAGTCTGGGTCCTCATTTCATCCACCTTTGAAGGATGGAAGGCTGAGTCAACCTTGAGCCGGTGAGATTTGAACTGCTGAACTGCAGATAACAGTCAGCTGAAGTGGCCTGCAGTACTGCACCCTAACCATTGCGCCACCTCGGCTCATGGTTATGCCCCATATTGATATCAAACATTTTTGGGGATGTGTGAATTCCATAATTAGCTTATCTTTTGATATTATTGCCACACACTGTCCATGTTTCTCAGTTCCTCCTTCCTTACTTATCAATGCTTAAAGATGATTAGGGACCTATTAGCAAAAGGTTCTTTTCCATTTTTTTTCCACCCAAGTCTCCCCAAGTTACCTCCCCCCCCAAAAAAAATAGTTGCTATCAAATATGCTGTACGTCAATGCAGCAGTGAGCTGGTTAATTTTGACTGGATATTATGCTATATAACCATTTGGCATTTAACTTGAAAAATGACTTTCTGCTTCACCTGTCAGCAGCCCCATTCTCATCAAATAAGTGACTGAGAAAAATTTTCAAATTTCAATTTCCTGATGCTATTAGACACTACTTCTTCCATACTTAAACAGTTTAGCCGCGCACGGATATGTTTTTGGTATTCATGCCGTGCGTCACACTACATGCCACTACAATGGCTTTTTTTGTTTAAAGGGTAAAGAGATGCACGGATCTTTATCTTGGGGTTAGAAAAATGCATTGCGGGAACATGGCAAATCAGGTTTTTGAATAAGGTTCCAACATCCTGCTATCACCCTGATGCAGTGCTGGGAATTTCAACTATTTGGTGGCTTTGACTTTTGGGAAAGCATCTGCTATGACACAAAGCCTGGTTCACAACTGGATTCCGAAGCACCGTTTGAGTTTTTTGGGATGGCAACCTCCAACTCAGAAGGAAGAAAAGCTCTGAACCGAGAGCCTATGTTGTTCTGTGCTTAAAAAGTGCCACTCAAAATATCTGCTATTTCAAGCAGGAAACAATATCCAGATTAAGGAACGGCCAACTTAAACAAACAAGCAATAAACAATAGCCTAATCATGGAACTATGAAGAACACTATTACAAAGGCTGCAGTGGTGGGTTTCAAAAATTGTTCGGACCTACTCTGTGGGTGTGGCCTCCTTTGTGGGAGTGGCTTGTTGCCCATGTGACCAGATGGGAGTGGCTTGCCACCCATGTGACCAGATATGAAGATGCCGACGACACTTGTCAGAACCACCTTAAATTACCTCACACACAGCACTGGCATGCAGAAGAATATGATGTAAACTTGTTTTCTAAAAGGCATCTTGGGTTTGCGTTAAAACAACTTCAACACACGCAATGTTCTGATTGCACCACAAATGCAGTAGTCATCCTTACCTTTCACAGAGGCACTGAGTTTTATAAATAGGAGCATGATAGCGTAGAATAATCATATCCAAGGACCAGTGGTGGGTTTCAAAAAAGTTTGGAACCTCTTCTGTAGGTGTCGCCTGCTTTCCGGGTCCACTGGTGGAACCTCTTGTAACCGGTTCGGTAGATTTGACGAACCGGTTGTACCGAATAGGTGCGAACTGGTAGGAACCCACCTCTGAAAGGCTGAGAGGCCATTTGTATATAAACAGAGAGCAAACTTCAGTAAGTGCACCGGAAAGCAGGACAAGAAGCAATGGAAGGAAACTAATCAAAGAGGGAACCAACCTAGAAATATGAAGAAATGTCCTGACAGTGAGAAGAATTAATCAGAAGAATATCTTGCCTTCAGAGGTTGTGGGTACTCCATCACTGGAGGCATTTCAGAAGAGTCTGGATATAGCCACTTGTTTGGAACGGTATAGAGTCTTCCTCTTGAGCAAGGGGTTGGAATAGATGATCTCCAAGGTTCCTTCCAACTCTGTTATTCTATATTCTAAGTGGGGGACCACCCAAAATTCACTTATTCAATCTATCCGTTGATTTTTTTATAAGTATAATTCAGACAAATGATATAGGGTTTCCTGCCTAGGCAGGGGGCTGGACTAGAAGACCTCCAAGGTCCCTTCCAACTCTGCTTTTGTATTGCATTGTATTGTATAATCTTTACTGTCATTGTACTTAAATACAACAAAATTGGTTCAGTGATTTCAGCCTGACAGCAAGGCGAGTGCTTAGATCTTGGGCCATGAGTAAAATCAAGCAGTTTACATGACTTCACTTTTGTGGGACATCACCCATCATGTTTTATTCAATCATTTGGCTTAATTTTATTCACATTTATGTTCCAGACAAATAGCTGAAGCTCATTATTTCGATTGCTGTTTTGATTCTAAATGTATTTATGCCTCTTTACCTGACCAGAAAGATGTTGTTTATTCTTATCCATTCGGAATTTCTGATGTTATAGTTTTGTAAAATTAATTGTCCTACGGCTATTTGGTAAGAAATCTAATTCCCAGGACGAAGGCTACTGCAGGAACTAGCCTGCGCTAATTAGATTTTTTTTTTAATGTCATTTGCTTTTGTATTGATAAGTGTAACAAACATTTCCTTTCTCGGAAAAAAAGAAATGGACCCGTACATAAAATTTCCTAATTCCACCTCACTTCCTTGTTTTAGTTAGACATTGAATTATAGGACTGGAAGGGACCTTTGAGGTCATCTAGTCCAACCCCCTTCCTGAGGCAGGGGACTTAATACTGGAGGTTTTCAAGAAGAGATTGGACCAGGGGTGGGTTTCAACCGGTTCGCGGCGGTCCCTGCGAACTGGTTGGTCGGCGAACCCGGAAGTAAGTAACTTCCGGGAACGGCGAAGGGCCACCCGCCCGCCCACGCTCCTTACCCAGTTTTGATGAGTTCTGCGCTTCCACGCATGCGCAGGACGCATACAGCGCCTGCGTGATCCTCCAGGAGCAGCTGGAGCATCGCACAGACGCTAGTATGCATGCGTGCACCACATGCGTGCACGAGGATGCTGCCGGCCCCGTTCCAACCGAACCGGTTGGAACGGGGCGAGAAACCCACCTCTGGATTGGACAACCATGGTACAGGGCAGTGGTGGGTTGTGAATTTTTTTACTGCTGGTTCGGGCATGCTCCTGCGCGTGCAATGCTTTTGCGTATGTGCAGAAGCGGCCGAGCGGGTGCGCGAAGCCTCCCACCGCCACTACCACCAGTTCACCAGTTCTGGGCCAAACCAGGAGCAACCCACCTCTGGTACAGTGTCTCCTGCTTGGGGTTGGATTAGAAGACCTCCAAGGTCCTTTCCTTCTCCGTTATTCTGTTGCTTTGTGGGTTTTCAAACTGCAGAAAAAGTTGCTAATTGTCTTTAGAAAAAAACATCTTTGCTACCTGCAGCTATGAAAAACCACCGTTGGTGTTCAGTTGAAGTTAAACATGCATGCATATGCACAAAACCACAGTTTTTGTGATCTGGGTCTTAAATTGCTGAGTCCTCATCCTTTCCTGTTATAACTGGGGTTTGTAGAACAAAAAAAAAAAAATCAGATGGCCATCCTAGCTTATACGCTGTTCCCTAGAAATTAACTTAGTACTGAAAAATGATTTTCCAGCATGATTCCAGTGTCACTTAGTCCCATATGTTTGTTTTAATTATCTGGTGGGTTGCAATGGATATTAGAAAGAAAAAAAAAATTCCTGCTTTCTTTCTGTATTGGTGTTTTTATTTTCCTTCTTAAGGAGGATTTTGATAATCAAGCAAATCATTTAAATGATTTTTTCCCCTTCCCTATTCTTTCTTTCTGGGAATTCTTCAGCAAATGGAGCTTTTTGCACAATAACCATTACGAAATCGACTCCCTGCTGTTTGACGAATATAGCTGTCCCACATTTTTATATGTACTCTGAATCTGATTTGTTTTTAAGGAAATTAACAAAACAAATACCAAGGCGCTGGTTGGTGCACATTCAACAAACTTTAGGAAAGGCACCGAGCAGGAGGGAGAACGGGCCCTTTTAAAGTAGGTTTCGAACATCATTTTAATGATATTGAATCTGTGCTCAAATGCTGCTTTTATCTCCATTCGGATACCAAATAGCATCTCACTGTTTGCCATGGTATTTAAGTATTCCTCTCTTCACTGAGCAGTGAAAATCTCAGAGCTGAATTTACTGGATTTTCAGAGTATGAGACACACTTTTTTCCCCTTAAAGAAGGTGAAAATTTGGGTGCGTCTTATACACCAAATGTAGCCCTGCCTACCTGCTGTCCCCCACCCTTTGGTCTCTGCCTCCCAGCAATTTGCCTCCTTGCAGCAAACAGCCTGTTTCAGTTTCAGTTTCAGCACAGCCTAATGAGCACTAGCAGCAGGTTGGATCAGCCTCCTGACCAGTGGTGGGTTTCAAAAATTGTTGGAACCTACTCTGTGGGTGTGGCCTCCTTTGTGGGAGTGGCTTGCCACCCATGTGACCAGATGGGAGTGGCTTGATGCCCATGTGACCGGATGGGAGTGGCTTGCCGCCCATGTGACCGGATATGAAATTATGAATTAGTACTTAGGTCGGTCCAAGTAGCTATTCAGAAGTTAGTGGCTAGAAGCAATCGTAAAGCAAGATATGGAATTAAAACCAGAAATATTTTGTTGGCTATTTGAAAGGGAGTATAATATATATTTAATTTTACACATGTTAGCAGCTGCTGGAATTGTGTTTGCACAGCAGTGGAAAAACAGAAATATGTAAATGAATAAATATTACAATGTGCAGGAATAAATAAATTGACAATTAAAATCAAGAAGGCTTTGAATAATTTTTCACGTGGGATTGGTTTTAGCAATTGCCAACTAACGGAAACAGAAATTAGAAATCCAAAAGTATGAAAGAAAACACCAATTATGTAAGGAAAGATCCCTAAAATGTATAAGGAAATATTATTAGATCATTATTAGATCATGGGGTTAAAGAGTTTTTGCCCCCCTTCTCGAATGGTATGGTTGTTGTGTGTTTTTAAATTTTGTATTGCTATGTCTCGTCTTTTTATTCCCCTGTCTGTACCCCCTTCCCTGATTGAATTGTGAGCCGCCCTGAGTCCCCTTCGGGGAAAAGGGCAGCATATAAATGTAATAAATCCAATCCAATCCAATTATTAATGCGTAGATAACTGCGGGACATTACACACCCACCAGTGGTGGGTTTCAAAAATTTTTGGAACCTCTTCTGTAGGTGTGGCCTGCTTTCCGGGTCCACTGGTGGAACCTCTTCTAACTGGTTTGATAGATTTGACAAACCGGTTCTACCGAACAGGTGTGAACTGGTAGGAACCCACCTCTGCTCCTGACCATCAGCTGTTGCAGGTTGCAGGGATTGCCATTGCCTATTGCTGCCTCCTCTTGCCCCATTTTTGGCCTCTGCATCCCATTTTTGGCCTCTGTGCATGCCATTTTTGCCCTCTGTGCACCGCATTTTCCACCCTTTCCGATCCCCGCTACCTGGAATAGCTGGAAAATATGGCACGAGGAGGCTGAAAATGGGGTATGAAGAGGCTAAAAATAGGATGCAGAGGCCAAAAATGGGGCACAGGGAGGCGGCAATAGGCTATGGCAATGCCTGCATCCTGAAACAGCTGATCATTGGGACTCCTGACAATCAGCTGCTTGTGCTAATCAGGTCGTGCTGAAGTTGAAATTGAAATGGGCTGTTTGTTGTTTGCTGCAAGGAGGCAAATTTCTGGGAGGCAGGGGCAGATTTTTTTCCACTCCAAAAGCTAGGTCTTATACTTTGGAGCGTCTTACACTCCAAAAAATATGGTATAGTAGGAGGTGAATATCCGAGATTGTATATTTGTTTGTTTCAAATATTTCTACTCTCATCCTTCAATGGATCCCATACTATCTGGCAAGAAGTTAAAAAATTAATGAAAAAAAAATGAGAACAAATCATTCAGATGCCTTGAAATTAAAAAACAAAATCCTATAAAAATGTTCAACAAATTGAAAGCAATGGGAGAAGAATGAAGAAGCCAAGGAGATATGCTAGATAGATAGTCCTGAATGTATGACCACAATTGTGGCCAAAATTGTTGCTGCTAAGAGAGTCAGTTAAGTGCGTTTTGGCCCATTTTATGACCTTTCTTGCCCCAGTTGTTAAGTGAATCATTGCAGTTGTCAAGTTAATAACTTGGTTGTTAAGTGAACCTGGCTTCCCCATTGATTTTGCTTGTCAGAAGGTCGTACAAAGGGATCACATGACTCCAGGACACTGCAACGGTCAGAAATATGACTGAATTCCCAAGAATTTGAATTTTGATTATATATACCATGGGGATGCTGCAATAGTTGTAAGTGTGAAAAATGGTCATATACCCTTTTTTTCAATGGCATTGTATCTTCAAACAATCACTAAACAAATTATTGTAAATTGAGAAGTATTTGTATAAGTCTATCCAGGTACAGATTTCTATAAAAGGGTGCCAATACCACATTGGACTTTTCTTAGATGCTGGGACACTTAAAGATGAGATTCAATAGAGGTATCAGCATAAGAGCCGAGGTGGCGCAGTAGTTAGGGTGCAGCCCTCTCTAAGTGGTTTATAGAATCGGCATATTGCCACCCCCCCAAAAAAATCTGAGTTCTTATTTTACCAACTTCTAAAAGTTGGAAGACTGAATCAACCTTGATCCTGTCAGGATTTAACTCTTGGCAGTGGGCAGAGTTAACCTGTAATGCTGCATTCTAACCATTGCACCATCATGGAAGGAAGGAAGGAAGGAAGAAAGGAAGGAAGGAAGGAAGGAAGGAAGGACAGAAGGAAGGAAGGAAGGAAGGAAGGAAGGAAGGAAGGAAGGAAGGAAGGAAGGAAGGAAGGAAAACATTTTGTGTTTCTCTGTGGCAACTTGGTCTACCCATGATAAAGACCGATCCAAAATTACAAGGGCATTCCTGTCGAGAAGTAGGATACTTATTCATCTTCATTGGCTCACCTACTCTTCATGTATATCGTTTTTTTTTAAAATAGCCTATATTTTGAGAATGGGCCCAAGGTTAAATTATAATAAATCAACTTCCTCAATCTTGGCAAATTGGAAAACATGGAAATTGAAGTTTTGCTAATCTGCTGTGGAAAGCTCCAGAGTAGGAAAGCTACAGTATATTTCTCTAGTTAATAAACTGATAAAAATATACTTTTAAATGTTTGCCGCTGAAGCCCATCAGGACACTGGAGTTTTCGAGAAGTGGTTTGACACTGCCTTCTTCCCAATCTGGCCTGTAGTGATGGTATTTTCTGGAAGTAAAATCCAGAAAAATCTATAAATTAACCACATCCAAATCCTGCTGAGTTTCTAAACCCAGCCAAATGTAGCTGGATGCATTAAGTGATTTACATTTTTGTAAATTAGGTGAAACTCTGAAGCTTTTTTTAAAAATGAATGTATCTTTGTATGGATAAATCTATTAGTATGTTGATTTGAATGCTTTAAAGGCTTATTAAAATGCCAAGCAAAGGATCCCCTGTCACTTTTGATGAATTTGATTTTCTGGGTCAAGAATAAAGGAAATTTAATGCTAATGGAGAGTGTATTAATTGTGGGTGTGAGTATCTTATGATCATTATGTTTACTCTTTTTGAATATTTTTTTTGTTCTGTCTATCAAAAGGTCATGTATGCTTCTATTGTATATAAAAATCTCACTGGATCAAGTGATTCATTACACCAATACATCTGTCTGTCTGTTCGTGGAGAAGCCCTGTATACTAAATTTACCAGAGGCTACTGAAGACAAAAAATTTAGGTTTGTATCATTTTTACCCCACGTTGATTTTGGGGGGGTTCAGAAAATGCACTGACTGGTCTAGGTTTTGAACATTTTGTCAGAGGATGATGGGAGTTGAAATCTAACTTATCTGGAGGCCATCTCAGGGGTGAAACGCTACCAGTTCGGACCGGTTCTCCAGAACTGCTAGCAAAAATACTACTGGTTCACCTGAACCAGTACTAAAATTACTACTGGCTCAACTAAACAAGTAGTAAAAATACTACTTGTTGGCCTGAACCAGTAGCAAAAATACTACTGGCTCACCCAAAAATACAACCGGTTCACCTGAACCGGTAGCAAAAATACTACTGGTTTGCCCGAACCAGTAGTAAAATAAATGAAACCGGTTTGGACGAACTGGTTTTTCCGACGATCAGCTGTGACACATGATTTATATTAGCTTGAAAGCAGGATATCCTTCTTTCTAGCTAATCTAAATCGCATGGCACAGCAGATTCCCCCCACACACTTGCTGTTCACTTACCTTACCTTTCTGATGCTCTGCGCGTGCTCACATTGCTACCAAACCAATAGCAAAGGTAAGTGGATTTCACCCCTGGCCATCTGATTGGGCCCTGTTCACTTGCACTGAATTTGGGCATTCAATTCTGTGATTGAGTATACCGTAAATACAGCCGGCTAAGTTAGTGGTTAAAAGGAAGAACCAGATGGAAAGATGATTTTACGAGGCTGAAACTTGAAGCGAATATTAATCATCAAAAAGAAACTTTGTGTAAACGAAGCAGGTCATACCCCCGGATAGAGTGCGGGTGATGTGTGTGGGTCTGTTCCCACTGAAAATGTGGATGCCTTCACAGCTTACTCTTTCAAAGTTAGCATATCCCTTAACTTGCAGCCAAATCTTGTTTTCAGCCAAAAACTGATTAGATTTTTAATGCTACGTTTTGTGTCAGTCACTAACAGCGGGAAGCTTTCTCTTATTATAAGATTTAAATTAACAGATTTTATTTACCACAATAGTTATCTCGAGACATATCACACTTCTGGCTAAAAGAGTTTTAAATTAGCAGCTTTTATTTATCACAATTCTATGCTCCTGGGCAATTGCACTTCTCCAGAACATTAGTTACTTTATTTACTCAGGCCATCATGCCACACATGCATGCACACGCACACACACACAATCAGATGGTGACAACTGACTCAGAAACAACATATCAAACTTCCAACAATGGAACAGCTCTTCAAAAGCCTAGATTGTCACACAAAAACACAACAAAGTTCTCCTTGGAACCGACTCAGTTTCAGAATGCCATTGATTCAAATTAGTCACTGCATCCGCTTCCGGCAAGCAGTAAAGCAATAGGTCATTTGTTCAGCGACACAGTGAAACTCGTGTCTCTTGAAAACCAGTTCAAACTTCTAGAATCTTCTCAGGAAAGCGAGAACACCGAATGCGGAGATTGTGTGTTTTAAAACAGGGCTCGCGTAAAATACAGCTCCCTTTGGGCCATAAGCGTATCAAAATTTCTTTTCATGTCGTGTATGGAGTCCATTGAAATTTGCTGGCAAATCATGAAACATCGTGCCAGTTTTGGGTGAAAATCAAAACCAAGTAGCTGAAAGTAAAGTCATTGGCCATCTCAAATATTTTTCCATTGTTTTTCCATTGTTCTGTTCAGATTTTTTTCCATATTTGTCTTCTATCTATCTGTCTACCTACCTACCTACCTACCTAGCATCTATCATCTATCGTCTATCGTCTATCGTCTATCGTCTATCGTCTATCGTCTATCATCTATCATCTATCATCTATCATCTATCATCTATCATCTATCATCTATCATCTATCATCTATCATCTATCATCTATCATCTATCATCTATCATCTATCATCTATCATCTATCTATCTATCTATCTATCTATCTATCTATCTATCTATCTATCTATCTATCTAAATATCTATCAGGAGGGAGAGGAAGAGAGGAGAGACACAAAAAGAGAAAGAGCACCAAAAGGACAAATTAAAGATCCTTCATAATAAATTCTTTCAATGTAGAAATAAATATTCCCTTTATGGTCCAGCTTTAGAGTTTCCAGAGTATTTAAAACTGAATAGAACACAGCATCACAGGTGAAGATGCTCACCTCCCACTTGGAAGGTTTGAAGTTCAATCCTAGCAGATATTTCTCTCCTACAGTGCAAAGAAACAATATCTGCTGTGAACTCTGCATGGCATCGGGAAGGGCATCCAGATAGTAAATGCTTAGCTCCATCCAGTCCCCAACTCTACCCTGAATTAAGGGATTACAAGGTGGTAAAAAGGGAGTATCTCAATGATTCCTTTCACGTACAGAAGAGAGGGAATAGAGTATCTGCAGGAGGGCTCCCATAGGTGTGTGTGTGTGTGTGTGTGTATGTGTGTGTGTGTGTGTGTGTTTGTGTGTTCGGATACAGAGAATTATGGATATGGATGTAAATATACATGTACATATATCAATCACTTGTTCACTTTCATAGCCAAACGGAGCATGAACATTTAGCTGTAAAACGGAACAGATTTCCTCAATCTCCCCTCCTTTTTTCCCCATATCTTAGTTCATATGGGATAAAAAGTATTCCACGTGGAATAAAAAAAAAATCTCTACCAATCAGGTATTTACTGAAACCTGTGACTTCATTTCCAACTTTCCCACAGGTATAGCAAATAGTTCTTCCTGCAACACAAACACACATGGACATTATTTGCTCCAAAATGCCCCTGAAAGAGGACTAAATTGCCAATAAAAGCTTGGTAATTGTATCAGCATGGATCAGAAAGCATTTCTCAGAACTGACGAATGGGCTTTGCAATCTGCTGCTTGTGGGACTGTTCTGTAAATCATAGATCCTAGGTTTTCTCTTGGGAACTTATTCACATTCTGAGTCATCATGAATGATGGTTCTGCTATGATTCCATAAGTCAGTGTTTCTCAACCTTGGCAACTTGAAGATGTCCGGACTTCAACTCCCAGAATTCCCCAGCCAGCATTTGCTGGCTGGGGAATTCTGGGAGTTGAAGTCCAGACATCTTCAAGTTGCCAAGGTTGAGAAACACTGCCATAAGTACTTGAATCTACAGACTACCAAGTTGTGGTTTGTTTGAAAGGAATAGACAAGGTTGGGATAGGTATATAGAATAACAGAGTTGGAGGAAACCTTGTCTAACTTCCTGTTCAAGTACACCACTCTTCTTAGAACGATAAGAAATCTGGAAATCTATTTCAATCCAATTCCATTTAAACATTGATTTTCTTGTTTTGAACGAGAGGTTTGGATCTCCTGAAGACTTGCTATGAAGTTTTTCCAGGTCTCAGAAACTCTTTTCACCATCATTTCAAACAAGGCAGGGTTTTGGTGGGGTTTTTTTGGAAATTAATAAGAATTAAGTTGCACATTAATAGTTACATTGCCTTCTTTGTTCAGCTTCAGTGATTCTACAAACATTCGACAGCCAAACGCATATATAGTATTAATATTTAAGGAAAAGTAAATTCCATTAAGTCACTGTTTGATAGATGCAAAAGTAGGTACTTATCTTTGAAATATTAAACTCCAGACATTTATACTCATAGGAGGGGGGGAAAGTTTCCTTTCATTTGATGAAAATTATGTGCCCAGCACTAATAAAATATTAAACACCAATTTAAAAGATAAGTATCTTATCCTCTTTTTTATATCATAAAATATGTTATGGCGTATTTGAAGGCTAATATGCATGAGAATTTCCATACAATACTGTATTTACAAACTTTTCTGAAAGTTCCATGAATACATTTGTTAGTTGCTGGCTTTATGAATGTTTATTATTCCTCATAATGACTTCTTGTGTTTTCAATAATGCAAGATGGGAGGTGGAAAACCAGGCCGTATTTCTACAACGTTCACTTCCTCCGATGCGGGATAGAGCGCTCTGTTAATTAACTGCCGATAGCCACTAAAACAGCACTACTTCTTTCTGCCCCTATTATATAAATTAATGTCAAACCCGTGCAGTGTTTCAGGAATAAAATATGCGATGAAAATACCCAACACAACAATATGCCCCACAGTCTTAGCCCAATTTGACTGTGCATTACATTTAGCTTTTCTACTCCCCCCCCCCATAAATATTTTGTAAAGGTCCAAGGATCAAAAAATGTTCAGCCAAAATTTTGGCTCTATGGAACAAAAAGAAAATTACGCACACGAGGGAATAAATGTGTGACAATTGGAATGAAAGTTATCAGTGGGTGTTGGGGGGGAGGAAAATCGGGGTTAGCAAGATAAAATGCATGGCCTCTTCCAGCTTTCCCTACATATCCTTATGGAAGAGATGGGGGGGGGGGAGGTTCTCTTATCTCATATTTCTTGGAAGAAGAATGGATGACTCCAAAATTCTGGATTCCAATATTTGTTCCAGAGAAAAGTTTGATATTGTAATGATGTTTATGTATGGGTAAAAAGAGGAGGAGGAGGAGGAGGAGGAGGAGGAGGAGGAGGAGGAGGAGGAGGAGGAGGAGGAGGAGGAGATGGTGGTGGTTTCAAAGGTTTCAAAGGTTTATTTCACTTGTATGCCACCCTATTCCCGAAGGGACTCAGGGCGGCTAACAAACCAGGGGGGGGGGGGGATAGTACAAAACAAAAAACAAAGGACAAGCAACAAAATACAAAGACAATTTAAAAACAATCAACAGCCACACAATTCGAGCGGGGATGGGAACTCATCAGCCCCAGGCCTGCCGGAACAGCCAGGTTTTAATGGCTTTGTGGAAAGCCTGAAGGGTGGTGAGGGTCTGGATCTCCACGGGGAGCTCGTTCCAGAGGGCCGGAGCAGCCACAGAGAAGGCCCTCCTCCGAGTGGTCGCCAGGAGGAGGAGGAGGAGGAGGAGGAGGAGGAGGAGGAGGAGGAGGAGGAGGAAGAAGAAGAAGAAGAAGAAGAAGAAACTAAGAAAGAGAAGGAGAAGGAGGAGGAGGAGGAGAAGGAGGAGGAGGAGAAGGAGGAGGAGGAGGAAGAGAATGAGAATAAGAAGGAGAATGAAGAGACTAAGATTGAGGAGGAGAAGGAAGGAGGAAGTGGAAGAGAATGAGAATGAGGAGGAGGAGGAGACTAAGAATGAGAAGGAGGAGCAAGAAAGAGAAAGAAAAGGAGGAGAAGGAAAAGGAAAAAGAGAAGGAAAAGGAAAGAGAGGAGAAAAATGGAGACTTCATCAGCTATGAGAATGGCAATTCCCCATTCAAAGTATCTGTGATGTAGTCAGTTCTGAGAACCTCTAGACCGATTAGATCCCACAGATTAGGCCTCCTCCGAATTCCATCCGCCGGCCAGTGTCGACCGGCGACTACCCGGAGGAGAGCCTTCTCTGTGGCTGCTCCGACCCTCTGGAATGAACTCCCCGTGGAGATTCGAACCCTCACCACCCTCCAGGCCTTCCACAAAGCCCTTAAAACCTGGCTGTTCCGACAGGCCTGGGGCTAAAGAGCTTTTGCCCCCATCTCGAATGGTATGACTGTTGTGTGTTTTAAATTATGTATTGTTGCGTGTCGCTTTAATTTTTGTCTGTATCCCCCTCCCTTGGTTGAGTTGTGAGCCACCCTGAGTCCCCTTTGGGGGAAAAGGGCGGCATATAAATAAAATAAACATTCAACATTCAATAGCTCCACAATGCTCATTAGACCATTGCAAGGATTTTTCTTCACTGTGTTTGCTCCACAATGCTTATGCTAAAAGTTTTGGAGAGAGGAGAAAGTGACGGGCAAGAAAGATGGGTGAGAAAAACAACAACTATTTTTGCAAATGCCTTTAGATATAGTATTGATGTATAAGGAAGCTGTTATTATCTAGCTCTTTTTTTGCAATACATTTCCTCCCCTACCTGGCTCTTACTACAATTCATAGGCCACCCCTGGGGCACACTTCCTTGCCCTCTCTTCTATATCGAGAATTGATTGTCGAAAATAAAACTAATTCATAAAAAAGTGTCAAAATCCAATCAGGGCTTGAAAAAGAAATATTGGGATACCAATTGCCTGCAGTATGAGCTGTTTTTTTGTGTTTTTTGGGCGGCCTTACATTTCTGGTTTTTCATACAGGATCAGCTACTCCTCAAAGCCCACAACTTTGGGGAAGTCATTGAATTAAGATAATAAGGTAGGAATAGAAATGCGCCACAACGTTCATTTAATCAATGTGGATTAGTGAGAGAAATGGGAAAGGTAACATTCTCTTTGTTTTCAGAAATTTCTCTTTTGGGTGGGGCCACGTTAGTACCTTCCTTAGAGTCCTTGACTTACAACCATTAGTTTAGTAACCATTCTAGCCTGGAAAGAGGGACACATGGCGATTTTGCACATCTGCAGCCATTGCAATATCCCCACATGTTGCTAACTTAAGAACAGCAGTGATTCACTTAACAACTGTGGCAAGAAAGGTTGTAAAAATGGGGCAAAATTCCTTTGACAACGGTTTTGCTTAGCCGCAGAAATTTAGCATTTGATTGTTGTCGTAAGGCGAAGACCACCTGAAGGTTGTCATACAAAAAAATCAAGCTACCCTGCTTCTCTGGGTTTCAACCTGTGACTGAATCTATCAAGAGCCCCCCTCTCAATTTCTCGTCATTGCCATTTTTTTAAAAAATTCTTCTCTGGAGGACACTTGGAGATGGCTGCGTCCTTCACACTGCATGGCATGGCTTATGCCTTGGGAAGGTTTTTTTTTTTTTCATTTTTCCTTTTTAATTTTTTTAAATTTTTATTCTCTTACATATAGTTACAGGTTCACATAGTTCTTGTTCTTGTTTATCTTTATCACTTTTACGTATTTGTTTTTACCAGTGGTGGGTTTCAAAATTTTTTTGAACCTACTCTGTGGGCGTGGCCTCCTTTGTGGGAGTGGCTTGCCAGCCATGTGACCTGGTGGGAGTGGCTTGCGGGCCATGTGTTTTCTCTCTCTCTGCTGTCCAACTCTGCTGCCAGCTCCACTGGCCACCGGCGGGCTACAACAACAGGCAGACACCACTCTCCATCTACCTCAACCCTTTCTCTTCTTCCAAATTAGAGATGATCCCTTGCAGAATAAATATTAATCTCCCTAAGAGCCCACAAAACTGTTTTTTTAAACCAAATGCCTTCCTTATTCAAAATCATTTTCTGTTCTTCTCTCCCTCCCTCCCTCTCTCCCTCTCTCTCTCTCTTTTCTTTTGTCTCTCTGTCCCTTTTTCCTTTTTTTCTTTCATCTCTCTCTCATTTTTTCTTTCTTTTTTCTTTTTTCTTTCTTCCTTTCTTCCTTTCTGTCTCTTTCTCTCTCTCTCTCTCTGTGTGTGTGTGTGTGTGTGTTTGTGTGTCAGTGGTGGGTTTCAAAATTTTTTGGAACCTCTTCTGTAGGTGTGGCCTGTTTTCCGGGTCCACTGGTAGAACCTCTTCTAACCGGTTCGGTAGATTTGACGAATCGGTTCTACCGAACTGGTGCGAACTAGTAGGAACCCACCTCTGGTTTTTACATATAAAAGGTTAAAATATGCATTCTAAGTTGCTTTGCTTACCATTCTAAACACCTATTTTGTATTATCACCACCCTATTTTTTTCTTTTCTTTTCACCCGTCCTCCCTTCTCTACTTCCTTACTTCCTCCTCTCTTTTTCCTTTCCTTCTTCTCTTGCCTCTCCCCTACTCCTCTCTTCCTCTTCTCCCTCCGACCCACTCTTCCGCTCTTTCCATCCCTTCCTTCCTTCCTTTCTCCCTGGAAGGGGTTTTTGTAATTGTCGAATTGTTTCAGGAAATGCCGGATCTTAGACTACAGTTTTCTTTTTGTTTTCCCGCTATCCTGGCCTCCCCAAAAACCCAACCACGGCTGCTTCTATTTTTTGATATCCTGGAAGCTTTCCAATTACTCCTTCTGGTCTCTTTGGAAGTGAATTGCAAGGAGACCATCCCAGAGTTACAGTTCAACATTGTTAAGCTTATCAATATAAATATCATGTTAAAGCCTTTTTAGATAATTGGGGCTATGTGTGAATATGCGTCCAATTTACACATAAACTGAGACTATGGTGTGGAGGTTTGTTTTTGTGTGTGTGTGTGTGTGTGTGTGTTTTCTCTTCATCAGACAGAAGTATATCCTTTGTGAGTTTTCATTCCCTGGCTGTTCCTTCTCAAGGATTCTACAGCAGTAGCACCCCTTAACTATTGATTGGGATGTTCTGTTACAGTGCGGGCATCTCTCTCGCCTGATAGATAGTCATGCAAACAAAAATTCATACAAGGCAAGCAACTTGTCATTGGAGGTCTTTTGAAGGCAGTGAAGCAAAGGGATGTGGGTGGAAGCAGGGAGGTGGGGGAAAGAATAGCATCATGGCTAGGGAGATACAAGCATTTTCCCACCTGATGTGTTGTTGTTGTTTTTTAGATGGTTATATAAAGTGAGATAAATCCAGGATTTAAATCCAGGCATTGGATTGCAATGGGTGGAGAATGAAATTGTTTATTGCAGGAAATCCTCAATGCAGGGTGATCAAGACTGTATCAGAAATCATGTTCTTATGGGGAATCTTGAGCAGATTGTATTTTTCCACTATTGAGCCCTTCCTTCCTTCCCCTTCCTCCTCCTCTTCCTCCCTCCTTCCTCCTCCCCTCCCCCTCCTATTAAAATAAATTAATATTATTTAATTGAACTCACCATATCTAGGTTGACCTTAATAATTTGAGTTGCATCCTCTTAAACAAAAATGAACAATATTCCATATGACAATAGTCGAAGATACAATAGCTACCTTTGAGTTTCTTAATCCTTACCTTTTTTCCTCCCTTATTTTAACACACCCAAATTCAACTTTTCCCTAAAAGATTTTCTTATACGGGCTGCTCGTAATCTTTGTTACTGGCCTCTGGATAACTTCAAAAGAATTCTCAGGTTTTTCACAAACCTTCAGAGCAGGTCATGGCAGTCCCCATGATTTGTGACCAAAATAAACTTGAATAATATCAGTATAGGTACTTCTGTCAAACAATGTGTTCACTCTTGCTAGAATGAACACATCTGATCTCTTCCCACACCAAGGAGGAATTCACCCGAACGTCATTAAATCTGGTTCAGCTAAATTTATGGTCTTAAATCTGGACCAGTTCTCTTTCTGGTCAGTAAATCTTGTCTCTGCATTTGAAAGGATTAGCAGCTTTTCTCAATCTGACGTGGCCTACAAACAATAAGTTCATTGTCTATTGTCCCAAGAAAGCTGCACGTCACAGGGAAACAGGGGGAAAAAAGTTAAACTAGCATTTGGAGTGTGGTACATATGTAGTTTGCAATATAAAAATTCTAAGAATAGACCCATCATATCATTGAGAAAACTCCATATCACAGTGCCCTTGGTTTATTTTATTTTTCATTCATTTTATTTAGGTTGTCAAACGTGTACATGATAACAGATATAAGTATAAACATGGACTGTTGTAATATAGTTCCTTGTGTAGGTGTGTGTCCCCCATGGCCCAGTTCATACTAGGGCTTGCAGAGCCACGCTGTATCACACAGGAGAAAACAAACTTCTAGAACGCCATAACATCCTGATAGTGCATAACATAACATTCTGATATGTACCCTACCATTGACGTCCAGGATTTAACCATATATAGACTGAGCAGTAGATTAGAAATTGTACTTTTACAGGCTGTTTTTAATTACATGCTATTGCTCCTCCTGCCTTTGTCCTATCTCAATAAAAGGGGCTCTCGGACCCCCAATCTGGGTCGTCGTCGCTCCATCCCGAGAAAGGTTGTCTCCTGTCTTTTCTCAACATTGGCCTCATGGGAGAACCACGGGAACGTTACATTTGGTGACCCTGACGTGATTTTCCTGTGTCACCAGCCTTTCACTCATCCCCGACTGGGCAAAGTCTCGCAACCAGGGCCGGCCGTCAGCGAATGGAGCACCCTCCCAAATCGTGAGTATGGGCTCGGGCTTCTCGAAGGCTCAGACTGCCCACCTGCAGGAGCTTCGGGATCTCCCCAAATTCTCCATTGCAATCCACGGGAACGTTACAATGGACAAAGGAAATGAGTACAAATAAATGGGGACAGAGGACAGGGTGGTAGGCACGCTAGTGCGTTTATGCACGCACCCTTTACGAACCTCTTAGGAATGGGGTAAGGTCCACAGTAGACAGTTTAAGATTGAAGCTATGGGGGTTTGAGGATGTAACAATGGAGTCAGGTAGACCATTCCAGGCATTGACCACTCTGTTGCTCAAGTCATATTTTCTGCAATCGAGTTTGGAGCAGTTTACCTTGAGTTTGTATTGATTGTTTACCTGTGTATTATTGAGATTGAAGCTGAAGCAGTCATTGACAGGTAGGACATTGTAGCAGGCAATATTGTATACTACGCTTAGATCAGACTGTAGGTGGCATAGAGCCGAGGTGGCACAGTGGTTAGAGTGCAGTACTGCAGGCCACTTCAGCTGACTGCTATCTGCAGTTCAACGGTTCAAATCTCACCGGCTCAAGGTTGACTCAGCCTTCCATCCTTCCGACGTGGGTGAAATGAGGACCCAGACTGTGGGGGCAATATGCTGACTCTGTAAACCGCTTAGAGAGGGCTGAAAGCCCTATGAAACGATATATAAGTCTAACTGCTACTGCTATTGCTAGTTCCAGGTTGTCCAAGCCCAAAATCTCGAGCCTGGTGATATAAGGTATTCTATTGTGAGCAGAGGAGTGACCCTCTCAATTGTATTAATGTCCAATATACATTGTGGATTCCAGGCAGATTACTGTATTCGAGAATTGGCCTGGCAAAGGTTTTGTATGCCCTAGTTAGCAGTATAATGTTATATACAAAATTTATGTGCAAAAATTCAAAGTTTTGTTCATGGGATAGGTCAGCTGTTAAAGCTGTTAAAACCTTTAAAAACCATCCCCAGGGATGTTGTAGACAATAAATAGATGCAACCATATTTTCAGTATAAGGTCAGTCCCTTGAATTGCACCATCCTGTTCTCATTACACTTTAAGGACACCTAAACACAAATTATCTTCAGCAAATAGATTCTTTTTTCCTTAAAAAAAAGGGGGGGGGGGAATCAATTTCAATTCCACATTTTTCTAGCATTAAGTTCTTTCCAGTCTGTCTCTTTATCAATCCGTGATTGCTTTTTATCTGCACGACTCGTTCATGAATTTTGGCAGGCACTTTTCTTAATATTCCTATTACTGTTTATAACTTCCCTATCGAACAAAATGCACTTGCGTTTCCTAATGAAGCTTTTACTTTTCAGGAATGCATTTCATGGCCACTCTGTAGTCTTATTTCCTGGATTGTTCTTATTGAAATTGTGAACGGCTCTCGCAAACAGAGGAAAGGGGGAGATTTTGAGTGTGCGAAGTCCACAAAGAGGAAATCGGGATTTGGCAAGTTCACACAGAGAGGTGAACCAAATGAATTTCTTCGCCATCCTTACCGCCCTGTGAGATATTTGACATGTGTAGCCAAAAACTCAGTTACGACTGAATTTTAATCATTTAGAAGATTATGTATCTCATGCTCAATTAAGCTCCTCTGGCACTTCAGCCAGTAATACTGAACAATGTATAGTCAGACGTTAAGCAGTTTGGTTCACCTCCTGTTAAATTTCATATGTTGTCCGTCTGTCTCAGCTCCAAAGGCTTCCATGCTAAGCATTGAGAAGTGCTCTGTGCAATTGACATCACGTTTCAGAATGGCATTGCTCTAGAGTCTGCAGAGTGAAGTGGCAATCCCTGGAGAGGCTCACAACTGCAAGAGGAGGTGAGAGCTTTCCCCAATGTCTCCCTCAATGAACGTCTTGGTTCAGGAAACAGACAGATTTTCTTACACCTCTCTCCCAGATACATCAGGGTAGGCCTATAGATGATCCCCTCCACCCTTATGATGGGTTATTAAGAATAAGAGGGAGGGGAGGCAGAAAAGAAACACACACACACACACACAGAGAGACAGAGAGAGAGACAGAGACAGAGAGACAGAGAGAGAGACAGAGAGAGAGAGAGAGAGAAACGGAGAGGAAGAGACAAAGAGAGAGAAAGAAACAAATAGAAACAAGACAAAAAGAGAAATAGACACACAGAGAGAGAAACAGAGAGAGAGACAAAGAGAGAGATACAGACAGAGAGAGAGACAGAGAGAGAGAAAAATAGAGAGAGAGAAAAACAGATAGAAAGAGAGAGCGGGGGAGAGAAACACACACAGAGAGAAACAGAGAGAAACACACACACACAGAGAGAGACAGACAGAGAGAGAGAAACAGAGACAAAGAGAGAGAAACACAGAGAGAGACAAATAGAGAGAGAGAAAAACAGAAACAGAGAGAGACAAAAAGTGAGAGAGACACAGAGAGAGACAAAGAGAGAGAGAGAAATAGAGAGAGAAACAGGCAGACACACACACACACACACACACAGAGAAACAGGCAGACACAGAGAGAGACAGAGAGAGAAACTGAGGGAGACAAAGAGAGACAGATAGAAACAGACAGAAACAGAGAGAGACAAAGAGAGAGAGAGGGAAGCAGAGAGAAACAGAGAGAGACAAAGAGAGAGAGAAAAACAAAAAGATGAAGAGAAGTACACAGAGAGAAAAAACTGAGAGAAACAGAGAGACAAAGAGAGAGAGAGAGAGAGAGAGAAACAGATAGAAACACAGAGACAGAAAAGAAGAGAGCGAGACAGAGAAAAACAGAGAGACAAAGAAAGAGAGAGACAGAGAGAAACAGACACAAACAGAGAGAAACAGAGAGAGAGAGATGAAGAGAAACACACACAGAGAGAAAAAACAGAGAGAAACAGAGAGAGACAAAGAGAGAGAGAGAGAGAGAAAGAAAGAGAGAGAGAAATACACTCAGACTATTGTACTCCTGCTGCAGAACCAGTTCTGATTTTCTCTTAAACCTCGCCCCATCCTGAAGAAAGCCTCTTTAATGTTTCCTTTTGAAAAACAAAGGAGAGAACTGCCACTTTAAGCAAAAATAAATAAATAAATAAATAAAAATGGATAACAAATCTAGACCGAATACAGGTAGCCCTTGGCTTACAGCAATTCGCTTAGTGACCGTTAGAGCTTACAACGGCACTGAAAAAAGTGACTCATGACCGTTTTTTCACCCTTATGTTGGCTGCATGACCTCCACAGCCGCGCGATCAAATTCAGATGCTTTGCAACCGACTCATAGTTATGACGGTTGCGGTGTCCGGGGGTGGTGGTGTCACATGATCCCCTTTGTGCGACCTTCTAATGAGCAAAATCAATGGAGAAGCCGGATTCACTTAACAACCAGGTTACAGACTTCACAGCTGCAGCGATTCACTTAACAATGGTGGCAAGAAAGGTTGTTAAAATGGGGTGAAATTCACTGAACAAACATCTTGCTTAGCAACAAAAAAAAACTTGGGCTCAATGGTGGTCATACATTGAGGACTACCTATACCCGGGATGAGGAACCCATGGCACACGTGCCACAGGTGGCAAGCAGAGCCATTTCTCAGGGCACGTGAGGTGTACATGTTTGACAGCTAAATAAATAACTAATGTGAAGCCCACCTCTGCTTCTATCTAACAGTGCAGCTGATCCAGAAGTTCGTCTCCAAGGTTTTTGTTTTCTGATAATATCCTGTTCTGACTCCCCTCATCCCACATCAACTCCGAGCCAAAGATAAGTTACAGCATTTAATTAACAGACAGACAGGTCCTTGGCAGCAAACCAGCACAGACAAGCTTGGGCAGCAATCCAGCACAGATAAGGCTTGGCAGCAATCCAGTCTACCAAGCGCACCATAATGTTCTACGACATTAGTTCCTGTGTTGACTTCTGCAAGGGGGGCGTGTGCACAAGCAGTCCTTTTATAGTCTGGAGATGAGCCTAATGACCACCAGCTGAGTGCAATTACCTCCTGTACTTGTGCAACTGTTCCTGATGCCTATTAGCTCTTAAGTGCCGGGCATCCAGGAACAACTCACTGCTGACCTCAGGCTCACACTCCCTTGTCTCCTCCCCACTGGTCCAAGGCTCAGGCACCTCCTGGTGACCAACGAGCCTCTCTGCGCCCTGCTCGGAGTTGGAACCCTGTCCAGGATCCTCCATATCCTCCAGAGCCGACTTATAGGACCGCTCGCTGTTGGAGTCTGGTGGCAGCTCCAACGGCTCCTGCTGGGCCACAACAATATCCTTAATATCATAATATCCTTAATATGCACACCTCTGTTCTCTTTGAGGGAAAAGGACTGTGCGAAGTGAATGGAGGTTGGCCAGCCTATTGTACGCTATGAATTTATGTATATAAGATGCTGTGAATGTTTAATCTGCTGTATATTTATTATAGTGAAGAGTAACAAATTACACCAGAAAAGCTTATGGCATAACATTATTCTTAATTAATAGGAAAGTGCAAGGATTTTTTTTTTAATTTATACTGGAGAAAAATCTAGTTGCTAATTTGGTTGCAAATGCATCTGTAAAAATGAAATACAAAAATGTGTGCCCATTCACTTTGCTAATTTAATACTCAAAGGTGCTTTTGTTTTTCGTGTGGGGATCTGCATACTTGAAGAATTCATTGGATTGCTGAGTGAAATATGCTCAACTCTTCTTAGATATTTCACGAGGTGTCTAATTATTATTGTAAATTCAATGCAACTTGCAATGTCTAATGAAAATACCATGAGGCCCCCCTCTCTCATTGATTCTGCTTTGCATGTGAGTCTCTCTGTGGGTGCACCCGTGTGTTTCTGTGTCTGTGTGTTGCAATAAGCAGGGTTCTGGCCCAAACCCACTAATCAATACACAAGGTGTGTTTCCAAACGCTCTAACCATTCAGATTTTTTAAAAAAATTCTGCATGGACATCCCTCTGGACAAATTTTCCTTCATTAAAATGGACTAGGAACTTTTGCTAATAGGGAAAATAATGCAATACAAAAATCAGGTTTTCTGAATTTAGAGACTATGAGGCTAATGGAAGAAATTCAATAGAGTAGAGTAGTGTAGAGTAGTGTAGAATAGAATAGAATAATAATAGAATGGGATTGAATAGAATAGAATAGAGTCATAGAGTAGAGTGGAATGGAATGGAATGGAATGGAAGAGTAGAGTAGAGTAGAGTAGAGTAGAGTAGAGTAGAGTAGAGTAGAGTAGAGTAGAGTAGAGTAGAGTAGAGTAGAGTAGAGTAGAGTAGAGTAGAGTAGAATAATAATAGAATGGGATGGAATGGGATGGAATGGGATGGGATGGGATGGGATGGGATGGGATGGAATGGGATGGGATGGGATGGGATGGGATGGAATGGGATGGGATGGGATGGGATGGGATGGGATGGGATGGAATGGGATGGAATGGGATGGAATGGGATGGAATGGGATGGAATAGAATGGAATGGGATGGGATGGGATGGGATGGAATAGAATAGGACGGGACGGAACGGAACGGAATGGAATGGAACGGAACGGAACGGAATGGAACAGAACAGAACTGAACAGAACTGAATTGAATTCTATATTGGCCAATTGTGATTGGATACCCAACAGATTTGTTTCCAGTGCATAAGCTCTCATTGTACACACACACACAACAACAACGAAGTGATAGGTCATAGTTACAATCATTAACTCATAGGATATAAGCAACAAGTGATTAATCATAAGATTCCAATAGGAGAAGGTTGTAGGAAAGATAAAAAGATGAGAAAAGAGAAGATGAGAAAGATGATAAAAGCAATACAGCCTGCCTATGGTGGGAAACAAAGATGAAATGGAGTAATATAGTATCTGCTCAAGACAGATCAGCTCTAAGAAGAAAGAAGTGAAATATTCACATCAGAACCAAGAGTTGTTCTGATTGTAGTAGAGGATAGGGCATCTAGAGCTACCCTCGTAGAGGAATATCAGCAGAGTTTGAAATGAAACTCTGGTAACGAAACATTCGGAAACCAACCCACGAGCTCAGAGACTGAATCTCCACCCTCAAATAATCTCATTTCCCCTCCTCCTCCTCTCTGAAGGACCATGGTTCCTCATTCACATCAGCTCCTATCCTCAAGTCATTATTCAGGATTAGTCCTGTTTAATTCAGTGAAACAGTTCTGGTGGGATGCTGTTTAAAGTTAGTCATGCTTCAGTTAGGCCAGGCACAAATAAGTCTTGGATTGGACCCATTATCTTCAGAAACAACAGATGGCAGCTGCTGTTGATCAAAGTTGCGAAGACTGCTAGAAATGGATGGCTATTATTTTAAGGAAGCTACCCGAGATTGTGGCCTTGGCTGTGACATAAATGAAACTGTAGTCATCTCGGCGCAGTGTCATGCATCTTTCTGCTTTTTATCTTTCTGTCAACTTGAAGAAGGCTGAAAATGATTGATAAAAGGCAAAGGAGAACGAACAGCCATTATCGTAGCACGGCTCCTTAATGGTACAGGCTCCCTCAAGTCAACTAGGGACTCCATGGTCAATCGTTTTGTGGACAATTTAGAAGTAGTTTAAACGTTGTCATCTTCTGGATTGTTTTTTTTAAACAACTGTCCAATCTAGGCTATGGCCTTGGGAGATTTCCTAGCAGTTTAACCATATTCGGCCCAAATCAACTAAATCCTGCTATCTAAGTTGATTGAAAGGATACTTACATAAGGCCAACAAAAAGGGCTACATAGACGTATTGTTTGGTATAATATTTGTATTTGTGCAATACCTATGGCTCATTTTATGGTAAATGACTGTGATTAGGGATCACAGGAGGAGGAGGAGGAGTAGAAGGAGGAGGAGGAGGAGGAGGAGGAGGAGGAGGAGGAGGAGGAGGAGGAGGAGGAGGAGGAGAAGAAGAAGAAGAAGAAGAAGAAGAAGAAGAAGAAGAAGAAGAAGAAGAAGAAGAAAAGGAGGAGGAGGAGGAGAAGAAGAAGAAGAAGAAGAAGAAGAAGAAAAAAGGAGGAGGAGGAGGAGGAGGAGGAATTGTTTATTGGCCAAGTGTGATTGGACAGACAAGGAATTTGCCTTCGTTGCATAAGTTCTCAGTATACATTAAAAATACATTCATCAAGAATCATAAGATACAACACTTAATCATAGGATACTAAATAAGCAATCAAAATCATGCTAGGAAACTAAATAAAACCATATAGGACTATCTGCAAAAATCTGGACAGCCATGAGATGGCAGCAAAGAATTAGCGTTGTAAGTGTCTCTGGTCATGTGGATTGATGCAGTCCAGGTTTAGCAAGGTCTTCATACCAGATATCCACTACAACCAAGGGCAACACTGATAAATTTAAGGCCTTTAAGCTTTCCGTTTCAGGAATTCCCCATAAACTAAGAGAAAGACTGCATTTCTCGGTCAAATTCTCGTCTGTTCTTTCTCTGAGGCTCCGATGATGGGTACTGCAAATCTGGCATTGGTGGGGAACCAAGACTGTCTTTATCACTACCATATGGCGAACGTAGAGTAATAAACAGTTTTCAAATAAAACACTCTGTATATTTCCTGATGTAGGTATGATTTCTGACAATCTTAGGGAAAATATTGTTGGCAGCAGACCCAGAATTCTTGCTGTAGGGGTTCCAAGATTTTCTGTTTGCTGTGAGTGAAGTTTCTTAAGAGATTGAAAAATAATGTTCCCTTCCAAGAAAGGAAGCTGCCATATTTCTCTGAAAACAGCGCTGAAGATTGCTTAGCATCTCATCGGTAAAAAGGCAAGAGGCACATTTCCTGAAGTTTGTTTGGTTTTATTTTAACTGCTTGGATTTTTCTGACCTCTTCATTAGGTTGTGTGAATAGCAATAGCACTTAGGCCTATATATTGCTTCATAGTGCTTTTACAGCTCTCTCTAAGCAGTTTACAGAGTCAGCCTCTTGCCCCCAACAATCTGGGTCCTCATTTTACTGACTTCGGAAGGATGGAAGGCTAAGGCAACCTTGAGCCGGTGAGATTTGACCTGCCAAACTGCAGCTAGCAGTCAGCTGAAGCAGCCTGCAGTACTGCACTCTAACCACTGATTCCACTGATCAGTTGTTCTAATTATCTTATCAGGAAATTTCTCCTTAGTTCTAGCTTGCCTCTCTCCTTGATTAGTTTCCACCCATTGCTTCTTGTCAAATTCTTGGCCCCCAAAAAACCAAAAACCTTTGGATATTTATCCAGGCAGTCTTTGAGAATTGGACACAATTGAACAACAACAAAAATAGCAACCAATTGAACTTGTATGAATCCAAGTTGTTCTTCAATTGCATGCATGTCAGAATCACAATGCTGCAAAAGAGGGATGCGTCCTCATTTGTAAGGCACCAGAAGCTTCTAAAGAACAATATAAAAAAGCTAATAATAATTCATAGGGAAAGTGAGGCAGGTAAACGGTAACATCAGGTCCCTACCTCCAACTGCAGATGGAAGAAAGAAGATGAAGAAGATGGTGGAATTGTGTTTAAGGCTATGAAGGGCCATCCTTCAAAGAAGATTTGCTAGTCTCCCTGTCATTTCTTTGACCTTTCCCCCCAACAGATTAAACCTTAAATTTTAGTTTAGAAATAACTGCAGAGTATCACAGCAACTGCCTCCGTGTCTCTAATTCAGGAGGCCAAAAGCCACAAAGGATAGGCATGTTCCTTTAGCAATAGCAGTTAGACTTATATACCGCTTCACAGGGCTTTCAGCCCTCTCTAAGTGGTTTACAGAGTCAGCATATTGCCTCCAACAACAATCTGGGTCCCCATTTTACCCACCTCGGAAGGATGGAAGGCTGAGTCAACCCTGAGCCGGTGAGATTTGAACAGCCGAACTGCAGCACTGCAGTCAGCTGAACTAGCTGCGCCACCTCGGGTTCTTTTAAGAAAGATGGGTTCTTTCCTCAGGTATGTACACACCACCAGGCATATAGATATTGCTTTGGCGGTTCCGATACAACAAGGTAAGCCTCTCCAGGCCCAACATGGCCTTTCCCAATGATGTTGGGTTGACTCTTTGGATGGTGTGGGAAGAATCAGGCCAGGGGCCATAACCAGGACACAATAAATGTGACGGAGCCTAATTTGGAAAGAAGGCGCCTCCTCCGAAGCCCCTGTGTATTTGTAGGTTGAGTTAGTACACAGCTCATTCCTTGAGCTCTCGGTGTACGCATCTCGCTATCGCTTGGAAGTGACTGTGTACAGGCAGAGCATAATTGGCAGCCTGTGACATCCCTGTCTGCAAGTGTCTCTCTAAATGGAGCGCATTTCAGCCTTTATCTGGTGATGGCTGTTACCTGAGAGGAGCTGAAGGCCATCTCAAAGGGCTTGTAGTGGCTAATGGTGCCTATTAGGACTAGCAATTAGCTGGGGAAACTCTCGACTATGCACCTTCCAGCTCTTTTCACTTCCTCTCAGTTAACTAGCTGTGTCTAATAGAAGAGACAAGGAACAGGTAAGGGAAGTGTGCAATCACACCAAGGCGGAGATGTGGTGATGCAAGGGCGGGGGGGGGGGGGAGAAGGAGAGAGAAACACAGACAAAAGAATCAAGGATGAAACAAGAGCTGGGGAAAAATAATAGAGTTGTCGGAATGCAGAGAAGAGAAAGAAGGGATACCACCAGTTATCCACAAATCTGTACCCAGGGCCTTGATTTCCTTAAAAATCTGTTTGCTCCATAATTTGGGGATAACAATACAATCTAATTAGGTGGTGTAGGTCATAAAGACACACACACACACACACACACACACACACACACACACACACACACACGCCCCTTTACATATGGCTGCGGATGGTTACCATGGTGCGAACAATGGTCTCAATAGAAACGTGGAACCGAACATCAGAGAATTAAGATAATAAATTAGTTTCATTGAATAATAAAGGCTTGCACTTACCCATTAATTAAGGGTAATCGTGTGCCATAAGCTTTTGTGTGCTATAAGTAATTTGTTACACTTCGCGATAAATATATAGAGGATTAAAAATTCAATACAGCTAACAGGAAGTGAATTATTTCAATATATGTTACAAAAGATGTGTGTCTGGTATTCTTCGCTGCAAATTATTCTTGTTATAATGAGAGGAAGAGGCACATGACACTTGACAAGGGTTGTGTGTATGTGCATGTGTAATGTAACTTTTTTGATATGGGTGTGTTTGTTTACACACAGACATGTATATACATATACACTTTCTCTTTCTCACACATACGACCCTACAAATTTTTCACAAGTTCACAAAAACCTTAGAGTATCCGTAAAACCCATAAAATGCATATATTTGAAAGATAAATTAGTTCACTGATAGTTACTACATCATTCTTGTAGCATGCAATAAAACAATTGTGTTACAACCTTTAACAAATGTATTTTTCCCCTCCATCATAAGATGTACTAATGGCGGTTGTGAAGAAATGCCTTAAAACCAATGTTGACTTTTTAGAATATTTGGTTGAAAAATGAAGGAATAAGATTTCTGTTTGAATGTATGATGTACAAGGACAATAATGAACATAAACATACCCGATAGTTGATTGGTGAAATTATGCATAATTGAAAATAGTCACATACAAATATAAATGGTTGGTTAAAAAAAAATCATATTGGGATTTGTTATTATATAAAGGTATACTGTTATCAAATAGACAATCAAGAGTGTAAGGGAATTAGGTTTATTGGAAAAAAAATAATACTAATTGTAATTGAACATATACTGTACAATGAAAGTGAGGTATTCAGTTATACTAGATGAAAAATCTGTGATGGTAAATGTTATTCGAGAATATGGATGCAAAAACATTTGTAACCAAATGACATGCTTTATGTGATGATGGTTTTTTTTCCCTTTTTTTTCTTTTGTTGTTTGTGTGTTTAATAAAAATAAAAATTTATTTTTAAAAAAACCCCAATGTTGACTGCAGAAATATTATTTTGTATTTTGATTTTATTTTACTCCAAGGCTACCGGACAGAAAGGCTGAAGACTTAAAATTTGGATAAGTCATGGGATCCGAAAGTAAATCACGAGAGACTCTAAGCTTTAAGGCTGTCTTAAAATATAACTTTTTGTTGAGTACTGCATTTTAAATCCATGGAGGTGCTTGCTTCCTTATTTCCTGATTTACGTACGTACATACGTACGTACGTACGTAAGCATGTATGTATGTATGTATGTATGTATGTATGTATGTATGTATGTATGTATGTATGTATGTTAGAAAGAATTTTCCCTTTTGCACAGTATCCACAGAGAATTATTTAATGATTCCCCTTACTCTAAAGGTAAAAGTTCCCCTTGCACATATGTGCTAGTTGTTCCTGACTCTAGGGGGGGGGTTGCTCATTCTGTTTCAAAGACAAAGAGCCAGCGCTATCTAAAGACGTCTCCATGGTCATGTGGCCGGCCTGATTAAACGCTGAAGGCACACAGAATGGTGTTACCTTCCCACCAAAAGTGGTTCCTATTTTCCTACTTGCATTTTTAACGTGCTTTCAAACTGCTAGGTTGACAGAAGCTGGGACAAGTAATGGGAGCTCACTCCGTTACGTGGCACTAGGGATTCGAACCGCTGAACTGCCGACCTTTTTGATCAACAAGCTCAGAATCTTAGCCATTGAGCCACCGGGTCCTCTTACTCTACTGTGCCTTTTTAAAGGACCAATTGTATTATCTCCAAGCTATAACCACACAATTGCTGAACCAGCACATCAAACAGATTCAACAAGGAAGTCCAACTGTCAAATTCTACACTACAATAGTAAAGGTTTCATCCTTCAACATCATTTCAGGGCCTTGAGAGCCCCACAGGATAGCTGGTGCCCAAGTGTGAACTAGCAGTTCATTTTGTCTGTGGTACCTCTCAAATTCCTTCTCCCAAAGATATTCTGCCCTTGCTTTCTTTTGGAGTCTGGGACCTTAGGATGCCCCCAAGAAAGCCAGACAGGTGTGACATTCTCCTTTCTAAACAGTCACCTGTTTTTCTGCCTTGAGTAGATGGAACTTAAGAACAAAAACTGTTCTGACCAAGGATTCCCCAAAAAGCACCAAGCACATTCCTGGTCCCAACAAAACCCCTTTTATTCAATGAATGTGAATTCTTCTCATTCACATTCAGCAAAGGCCTGGCAACCAGTCTTTCAAAGGAATATTTATGATTACAGACCTCATCTATCTTGGAAAGCTGCCATGTAAATATTTTTCAAATAAGGTGTTTGATGTCCTCATCCGAGCCTTCCCCAGCCTCCAGGACTGGCCCATGCTCTCCCCAACCTCCTCACTGTCTGACTCTGCTGCCAGTTCCATTGGCTGCTGGCGGGCCACAACAAAAACCACAAAACTTTGTAGTGAACTAAAAATTCACCCACTCTTCCAATAAACAGTGTGGATGTAACAGTGCTCTTCCTGTTTGTTCTAAACAACAGGTAATTGGTGGCATCCAGGGTTGAATACTGGAAGTAATTTATACCTGTCATGAGTCTAGTTACTGATATCCTTATCCACCTTGAAATTGGCTAATTAATCATTTTTAAAGGAACTAGGTTAGTGGCCAGTAGTCTAGCTAACAGTTGCAAAACATTTAGCTAGATACGTTGCAAAATACCCCAAGGTTTATCAAACTTTTTGGAGGAAATGCTAATAAGGTAATTAGTGGGAGTAAAGCATTAGCTGGTTTGCTTTGAGTAGATGGAGTTACCTTGCATGTTGATCTGTGCCTAACTTCAATACTCTGCCTATCCTCCATTTAAGTATAGACCTTCCTCAGCCTACGGGGACACCAGAGGGGCAAGCTTTAAATGAAAGTATTTCAACTTCTAGATGTCCCAATGGTGTTTTTCCCCCCCAAAAAAGCAAATGGACTTTCTTGGTTTTTCTTCAGTTACGACTGAAGCAGCTTCTTGGATGAGAAGCAAAACATCTTCAAGAAAAAATCAAGAAAGTCCAGTTGCCTTTTGAAAAAGCATTTTTGGGACAACCATGACCTGGATGATTGAGAATCACTGTAGACATTCAATTTCCAGAATTTCCAGCAATGAATGTGTCAGATGCATAATATTTGGAGTTGACATCTATGTATCTGTATGCGTAACCCCGACAAATGCGTGCCCGACAACAGCGTGCCGACAAAACCGTGGTGATAAAACCATGACATTGACAGTGCGACCACAAAGGCACGTTGACAAAAGAGCGGCGACAGAAGCGTGATTACGGTTAAGATAAGGGTTAAGGTAAGGCTAAGGGTTAGGTTCAGGATTAGGGTTAGGGTTAGGGTTAGGGTTAGGGTTAGGGTTAGGGTTAGGGTTAGGGTTAGGGTTAGGGTTAGGGTTAGGGTTAGGGTTAGGGTTAGGGTTAGGGTTAGCATTAGCGTTATGTTTACGGTTAGGGTTAGGGTTAGGGTTAGGGTTAGGGTTAGGGTTAGGGTTAGGGTTAGGGTTAGGGTTAGGGTTAGGGTTAGGGTTAGGGTTAGGGTTAGGGTTAGGGTTAGGGTTAGGGTTAGCGTTACGTTTAGGGTTAGGGTTAGGGTTAGGGTTAGGGTTAGGTTTAGGTTTAGGGTTAGGGTTAGCGTTACGTTTAGGGTTAGGTTCAGGGTTAGGGTTAGGGTTAGGTTCAGGGTTAGGGTTAGGGTTAGGGTTACCTTTAGGGTTAGGTTTAGAGTGCGCTTCTGTCAGTGCGCTGTTGTTGGCATGCTTCTGCGCTCATTCGTCAACGCGATTTCAAACTCTTGGTTTTTTTCCCGCGGTTTCGTCAGCGCGCTTTTGTCCAGTGCGCATTTGATGGTGAACCATCTGGATGATGCCTGTCCTCTGTTTTTTGTTTTCTTTTACATTCCTTATAATTCAGTTTGCATTTATACAAGAATGCTGAAACTGGACACTTCAGGTGCAGAGAATATATTTTTGAATTTGAATCAGTGAAATGCCAATCAAGTTATTGGAATAACTTCCTGAGCTCACTCAAAGCTGCTTTTTCAAGAGACAACTGGACTTTCTTGTTTTCCTTGAAGACATTTTGAAGACAACTTTCTGGAGAAGTTTCTTGAATGAAAAGTGAAATGCCTTCATGGAAAGACCATCCTGAGTTCAGTTATGGTCTTCAAAGTTTAGGGCATGGCTTGAAAATATTGAGTAGTAGTGGGAGAAGTAGTTAGATGAAGAACTCGTCACTGCTCTGCATAAAAACACCTCTATAATTCACAAGAATTTTGAGGATGGCATTCATGCTCAGTGCTTCTGTTTAGAAGAAATCTAGCAGAGAGTTTATGTGGAGACTGATTTTTAAGAAACATTCTTCCTTCTCATGCTGTGAATGGACAATGCACAGGCACTCAATTTCATTCTTCTGTGTAGAAAGTGATTCAGAAAAGTTATTAAGGTAACGGTAAAGGTTTCACTTGCGCATGTGTGCTAGTTGTTTCTGGCTCTGGGGGCGGTGCTCATCTCCGTTTCTAAGCTGAAGAGCCAGCACTGTCCGGAGATGTCTCCATGATCATGTGGCTGGCATGACTAAATTCTGAAGGTGCATGGAACACTGTTACCTTCCCATCAAAGGTGGTCCCTATTTTTCTATTTGCATTTTTTACATGCTTTTGAACTGCATGACTGGCAGAAGCTGGGACAAGTAATGGGAGCTCACTCCATTAGGCGGCACTAGGGATTTGAACTGCTGATCTTTCTGATCAACAAACTCAGTGTCTTACCCACGGAGCCACCGCGTCCCAAGAAGTTAACCACTGTCTTAAGATATTAAGCAGAATTTGAATGACCGTCGGATAGAACGCTTGAAAATCAAAGACGCAAAGGGGTTCAAAAAGGAATTAGGAAAAAAAAAGTTTTATTTCCAGCTGAAATGAACACCATCTCCAAAGCTTCTTCCAAGCAAAAATCATTAAACAGCAATATCCGAGTCTCCCCTCTTCCTCCGAAAAAGAAATAAAAAAACCCCTTCTCTAACGTTAAATATGACCTTTGGATTTAAGAACTACAAATGTTCCTAGGAAGTTGAAAAACATGCTGGATGGAAGAACTAAAGAGCAGCAGGCGCAGATGCCATAGTTTGGCAGGCAGAAGAGAGAAAGAGAGAGAGAGAGGGAGGGAGAGAGAGAGAGAGGGAGAGAAGAACAGAAAATGATTTTGAATAAGGAAGGCATTTGGTTTAAAAAAACAGTTTTGTGGTCTCTTAGGGAGATTAATATTTATTCTGCAAGGGATCATCTCTAATTTGGAAGAAGAGAAAGGGTTGAGGTAGATAGAAAGTGGTGTCTGCCTGTTGTGTGCGTGGCCAATAGAGCTGACAGCAGAGTTGGACATTGAGGAGGTTGGAGAGGAACATGGGTCAGTCTTGGGGGCTGAGGAAAGCTCAGATGAGGGCTCTGCATCGGGAGGCAGAGAGAGAGAGAGAGAGAGAGAGAGAGAGAGAGAGAGGGAGAGGGAGAGGGAGAGGGAGAGGGAGAGAGAGAGAGAGACAGCACTGAGGCAGAGGAACAGCTGGAGCCTGTTCCCAGTGTGCACATGCGCAGAGTGGCCAGAAAACAACAACTAAGAAAGCAGGGTTGACTTAGGAATAAAGCCACACCTTGGAGGTGATTGGCCCCTCCCATGGGAAACAAAAGAGGAACGAATGGGGAGGGGGCTTTTGCAGGAAACAATTCATTCATTTGGTCATTTCAAGAGTGGAAAGATCTGTCTGTGACTATAAGAAACTCAGTGCCAAGTGTTGCTTTGCCCTGTGTTTGGAATCAAGTTATCTGGCAGCTTGCCAAGCTAGATAAGGTTCGTGCTGATAAATATTCCTCTGAGAGACTGTTTGCTAAGCCTTGCAGACTGTGAATGAAAGGGAAGTCACAGTCATGTAAATAAAAGGGGTTTTGCCAGGACCAAGACTCTGCTTCTTGCTTTTTAAGGAAGCCGGGTCAGAGAACACCTGTTTTACATCTTAACAACTTGGTGCACCAAGATGGTTAGAATAACTGGATAAAAATCCATCGTACAGTATGTTTGCAATGTACAGAATAACTGAATCGGAAGGGACCTTGGAGGTCTTCTAGTCCAACTCCCTGCTCAAGCAGAAGAGTCTATACCATTTCAGACAAACGCCTGACCAATCTCTTCTTGAACACCTCCAGTGATGGAGCACCCGCTGCTTTTGAAGACAAGCTGTATCACAATTCTTCTCTCATATAATTATATAAAATGTATTCCTATGAGATTGGAAGTATCTTTAATACTTTAATCGGATAGGAGACCCCGTGTGGAAAAATTCAGCTCACCAGTCCTTCGTGTCAGATTAGATAACTTTTTTTTAATGAAATCCCCTTTTCCTCCTACAGCCCTAAACTGGACATTTTCTAGCACCATAAAGTTTTGCAGAATGTGCTCAAACAGACTTCATAGTAAGCTGGGGTGAAAAAACCTAAAGGTAAAAATGTATGAGTAACCTGCCTATAATGAATCTCTATTATATCAGCTTCAAGTCGCTGTGTGAGAGATGGAAGCTAGAAAGAGAAAGAGAGAGAGAGAGAGAAAAGAGAGAGAGAGAGGAACAGCTTCAACAACAACACAACCTTCTGTACCAAAAGTTTAGTCACTGATGAAAAGTATGTGACCTTCAATTTTTCCCCCCTATCAAAATGCTTCCAACAGTTCAGGAGGACCTTCCTAACCCTCTCCAATATGCCAGTTTCACTGCCGAGACAGTTTAGTAGTCAAAACTGTAGGGAAATTGAATGTACACTTACTGTATAAAAATGATATGCTTGGTTAGAGATAGTTTAGCAGAAATAAGTACATCAATCATAGGCTGGGAGGATGTCGGCAAGTACAGCGGTCGGAGAAACAGAGAACAAAAATATATAAGTGATGAATGTTGGGTAAGATTTACAAAGGTCCCATGCCAAAGATGATGTAGAATAAAGCTTCTTCTATTCTTTTTTTTTTCATTTTCTATACAAGGGAAAAGAAAAAAGGATCTTCTGCATCAAAGTTCAATAAAACCCTATAAACATCCTGCTCTCCATTTTGACATGTGTGCAATTGCAAATTAATCCTCATTTTTTTGTTTTCCATTGGGGTGCAAGGAGGCATACACATAATGCCATATTGCCATGCACACAGAGAAGGCTAATTTTTAGCACTGCATACACCTAGAGGCCTTTGAACTCTGGTGCTGGAGAAAACACCGGCGAGTCCCTTGGACTGCAAGGTGATCAAACCAGTCAGTCCTAGAGGAGATCAACCCTGGCTGCTCTTTAGAAGGCCATATCTTGAAGATGAAACTCAAACACTTTGGCCACCTAATGAGAAGGAAGGACTCACTGGAGAAGAGCCTGATGCTGGGAACAATGGAGGACAAAAGAAGAAGGGGCCGACAGAGAATGAGGTAGCTGGATGGAGTCACTGAAGCAGTCGGTGTCAGCTTAAATGTACTCTAGAGGATGGTAGAGGACAGGAAGTCCTGGAGGAACGTTGTCATGATGGGTCACGCATGACTTCGCAACTAACAACAACACCTAGAGCCCAGGAAGGACTTAGACCGGTGGTTCTCAACCTCTGGTCTGTGGAGCCTGGGATGGTCATGATGTTATCATTTAAATCTTAAGTGAAGTCTTGAGGTTGTTTATTTAAAGGGTGGTCCAGGGTGAAGAAAAGGTTGGGAACCACTGATTTAGACAATCCAAGGAGTGGAGATTCTGCATGGGAGCTGAATGTGGAACCTCAAAGTTGACCCATAAGTCAAAAATAAAAAGTAAAAAAAGATGTTGAGAGTCTAGAAAAAGTGCAGAGGACAGCAACCTGGATGACACGGGGACTGGAGATTAAAACATAGGAAGAACAGTTTTAGGAACTGGTCTAGTGAAGAGAAGGACCAGGGGAGACATGATAGCAGTCTTCCAATATCTCAGGGGCTGCTACAGAGAGGAGGAGGGTCAAGCTATTTTCTAAAGCACCTGGACGCCAGACAAGGAATAATTGATGGAAACTGACCAAGGAGAGATTCATCCTAGAAATAAGGAGGAACTTTCTGACAGTGAGAACAATCAACCCATGAAACAGAAGTTGCCTTCAGAAGTTGTGGGGGCTTCATCACTTGAGTCTTTGAAGAAGAGATTGGACTGCCATTTGTCAGAAATGGTGTAGGGTCTCTTGCTTGAGATAATAACGTATAAGGTCCCTTCCAACTCTGGTATTCTGTTAAGTCTGTTAAGTGTGCCTCCTGCTTTGGTAATAGGTTGTGGTCAAACAAAATGTGTTATGGAATATCACCAAGCTTGGGATTTTCCTGCTCCTTTCTCAACTGGAATAGCCCTGAAGAATGTGTTCATTCCGAGTTGCGAAATCCATCACTCTCTGCATGAGGGAGAAATGGGAAATGAACATTTAACCCGACATTTTGACCAGCTATTGGTAGATCTGAAAAATGCTATAATACTTATTCTTTCTCTTCAAAGTCATCACTTCATTTTCCTTATAATCAGCAACCTTCTTGCCTCTAATCTCTGCCTAGTATGCCTAGTGTGCAATATAGCCCAGGTTCAAATCCCAGTAAGGGTATGGCTAGCTGATGAGAGCTAAATAGCTTGAAATAGATCTATACTAGTCTCCCTTTATTTATTTATCAGCATAGATAGATAGATAGATAGATAGATAGATAGATAGATAGATAGATAGATAGATAGATAGATAGTCAAAAACATGGGAGTTAAATTTAACTTCTACAACTGAGTAGTCACTCAGACACATCTTAGTTTTATCTCCTTTCATCTTAGGCACAATTTTGCACATGGTTTTAGTTGACTATAATAAAAAAAGCTTCTCCCCTCCTAATTATATTCTATAAGGGTAGAGTATTTCCTATTATTTCTGCAACTGCAGTTGTCTTCTCGTCTTTATTTTTCCTATTCAGTTCTTTTGTACATACCATGCTTCTATGTGGATGGATCACTTCATTGTACGCATCTCAACTATACACATATGGCTTTGCTTAATCTAACAATAGACACACTTCCTGGCTGGAAGAGCCATTGTTTGAAGGAAAACCATGCATCGTAATAAAATACAGTGAGGGGGGGGGGCGGGAATGAAAAAGATAGCAGGCATCCTTTTATTTCAACATCAGACAGAAGCATCTTTTGATCTATACCTAAGATTTATTTGGCATAAATGTGTAACTGTCTTATACTCTTGTACAACTGTAACTCATTTACATACCTGAGAAAGGAAAGAAGGAAGAGAGGGAGGGAGGGAGGGAGGGAGGGAGAGAGAGAGAGAGAGAGAGAGAGAGAGAGAGAGAGAGAGAGAGAGAGAGAAAAGAAGAAAGAAATTCTTTCATTCACAGTTCTTCAACAGAAATTTAAATTTCTTATCACTTGTCTCAAATCTTGTCTCAGTTTCCTGAGATACAAATCAGAGACAAGCAATGCCTATTTAGACGTATCATTACTACAATTCTAATACTTGGAGTTGTTAAACTTCATAACGTTCCAATGTTATCTGTTCAAATGATGGAGTATGTTATTCAGGTAGGACACGTCATCTTTCATGCATTCTTCACATGGCGGAGGACAAAGGTGGAGGTTTACTACTGCCCCGCCTGACTGATCACATAACTGCAGCCCCACAGCCCCAAATCCTTTTGGTTTTGGACTAGCAGAATTACCAAACTGCCTTGCCCACTTTTTCTAGTGTGCCTCGTTTAAGCAGCAATTGGATGAATTCGTTTTCCTGGTCTTCCTTCAGTAGCCTTCTGTTCTTTATTCTTCTTTTGTGTTTCCGAACCAGAGTAGTCTTCAGTCATTGCTCCTTCCAGTCTAAAAAGGACACAGTGGCTCAGTGGTTAAGATGCTGAGCTTGTCAATCAGAATGGTCGGCAGTTTGGCCGTTCGAATCCCTAGCACTGCATAACAGAGTGGGCTCCCATTACGGGTCCCAGCTTCTAGCAGTTCAAAAGTACATTAAAAATGCAAGTAGAAAAATAGGAACCACCTTTGGTGGGAAGGTAACAGTGCTCCGTGCACCTTCGGTATTGAATCATACTGGCCACATGACCACGGAGACGTCTTCGGACAGTGCTGGCACCTCAGCTTTGAAACAGAGATGAGCACCGCCCCCTAGAGTCAGGAACAACTACCACAAATATGTGAGGGGAACCTTTACCTTTACATTTCATGACCAAGTAGGGCATGGGACAAAGATCCAATCATAGAGGAATAGAAAAGGGGGGTAAAGCAGATGTATTGATTTTTTTCCAAGTTTTGCGTGAAAGCAATCCTAGCTGCAGTGGGTATGTGTATTATTATGTATTGAAATTGTTTATTCGTTTTTTGGTCTAATAGTCCTAATAAGAATGTTTCTGGTTTCATTTCTACTCATCTACCTGCAGACAAAACAATAATTAGAAAAGTACCCGAATGTGCAGAGATGGTCAAAATGACAATAGAACTAAAAGAAAGAGAAGAATCGGATTTCTATAAAATATGGAATAGAATGTATAAGTGGCTAGAAAACAGAAGCCAAAACAGACAATAGAGAATGTAAATATAATGGTGATATAAATAATTAATATTATTATAAGTGTTAGTAGTACTGTTGTTATATGATTGGACAAGGTAAAATCAATAGGAAGGCAATACAGAATGGAGAACTATAGAAGCTAAACATGACAGCCAATACAGAAGGCTGTATAATTTACTTTATATTGTTATGTATGTTTTGCTTTTTTTGTTGTTGTTGTCTTTTTCTTTCTATTTTTAAAAATTAAAATGTTTAATAAAAACTATTTAAAAAGAAAAGTGGGGTACAACTTTTGTGCTCGAAAACTCTGCAGAGCTGTATGGACCAAGTCACGTTTTATTCTAAAAGGAGGTGGGACAGATCCCATTTTGGGAGGATGGAGAAGTTCTGGGAAGCAAAAAAAAAAAAACCCTGTGCTTGAAGCTTCTACAAAGCTAAAGACATCTATTTTGTTCCTTAAGTTTCAACGTGCAAAACAGAAAACTCGTTTTGAGGAGTGTATCTCCAGCAGATTATATGAGTCCACAAGCAGAACCTTTGGAGCTGTCCGTGGTCCTGATCTCAGCTACTCTCCTTGCAAGATTACATTGAATGTGTACACCACACCTAACTTCTACTGCAAAGGTCAAAGTATAGAAGAGGAGGGAAGGACTGTTAAATCACACTAGGGAAAACCGGTGTATCACATCCAGACTCCCCAAGTTTAGGTGTTCATCTATGCTGTTTACTCCACAAAAGAAAGATCATGCCAGAATGAAGGTAGTTTGGAAAATCCATCCGGAATCTGGATTTTAGGAGCATTTTCCTCTTTAAACCAAATTGAACCATTTCCAATGTGTATATATTTCTTTCTCTCCAAAGATAGGAAGACTCCAGTTGGAGATGCCCAAAGCCGAAGGCGGCCCTAATTTGATTGTTACACCTTAGCAAAACCCCAAAATCTCTGAAATTTTTGAAGTATATATATATACTGCATTCAATAAAGGTTGAGCCATGACCTGTCACACAAACTGTTTAACTGTTTAAATGTTTATTATATTTATAGGCCGCCCAATCCCGGAGGACTCCGGGCAGCTTACAGAAACAGAGATTAAAAGAAATTAAAAACAGATAAAACACGACAAATTTAAAAAGACACAACATACACCCAATCTAAGTGGGGCTGGACCTCAATCCAGAGGTCAACAGCCCCAGGTCTGCCAGAATAGCCAGGTCTTAATAGCTTTTCGGAAGGCCATGAGAGTGGGTAGGGTCCGGATCCCTGGGGGTAGCTCGTTCCATAGGGCCGGAGCGGCAACAGAGAAGGCCCTACTCCGAGGGATCGCCAGCCAGCATTGTCCGGCTGATGGCACCTGGAGAAGGCCCATCCTGTACGATCTTATCAGTCTTAGGGAGGTGTGCGGCAGAAGACGGTCTTGAAGATATCCGGGTCCTAAGCCATGTAGGGCTTTAAAGGTGACAACCAGCACCTTGAATCGTGCTCGGAGACCAATGGAAAGCCAGTGCAGCTCGCGGAGGATAGGTGTAATGTACCTGGGTACACCCAGTATCGCTTGCGCGGCTGCATTCTGGACTAATTGTAGTCTCTGAACACTTTTCAGGGGCAGCCCCATGTAATACAATTAGTTGCTTAGCGTTTAAGGAAAAGCTAATCTCCCCAAATACGAAGTTCTGCTTCTATAGCAGTATGGTGCTCTTCCGTTATATTACTCCTATGAGCAAAAGATAGTTGAATCCCACTAGTTAAACAGCACCAAGTTGGAAGCATCTGTTCTATTATTCTAGGCATTTAATAGCCTTCAGAATGGTCAAATGAAGCATCTTCTGACTTGCTGGCTATTGTCAGGACTTAATAGAAAGTACTTTTGTGCTGCTGCATTATAATAAAGCCTCATGAAGTCTTTCTGCTGTGTCAGGACTGACATTCATCATCAGCGGAGATAGAAATTCTTTCTGGTGTAATTACTATCTATTAAAATAGATGCAGTTTTTATGTGGAACTACAGAACACCATACCTTCCATTGACCAAAGTAAAGGGAGTTCTGTCTTGCTCCAATCTGTAAGGCTTTGTAACTTCCTTTGCATAACTTTACAAAGATAACCAAGTCACCCTTTTTTTTTAAAAAAAAAAAAGACATCTATTGAAAAGAGATGACAAACGTCATCACATTGATAATTTCCTTAGAGTTCACAGGGGAGAAATTTTTGTGGGCCGTAATCGCATTCAGTGGAAATGTAAAGCTGCCCAGAAAAAAAGGAGAAACCCTAGATAATGTTCATTTTATACTCCATTGTGGCTAACCTAGAGCTCTTCTGAATAGCTTGCCTTGCCTTTAAATCGTCACATTGAAAGCAAACTGAAGAGAACATTGTAAAAAAATGTCTTCCAGAACTTGTAAGGCATGGGGAATAAAAAGAGGCAATTTTCTTTCTTTTTTTTTGGGGGGGGGGGGGAGGTGACCAAAATTGTTCTTTTAAAACTTGCCTTGCTTTTTCCTTTTGAGAAGTCCCTTTTTTGTGCTTTCTGAACAGACACACAGGGACAATTTTCCATGAAAACTCAACCATACAATAGTCAGGTGACCAGGCAACTTGCATAGTGATGTTGCCATAGGTAAAGGTTTCCTTCACACATATCTGCTAGTCGTTAGCAATAGCAATAGCAGTTAGACTTATATACCGCTTCATAGGGCTTTCAGCCCTCTCTAAGTGGTTTACAGAGTCAGCATATTGCCCCCAACAACAATCCGGGTCCTCATTTTACCCACCTCGGAAGGATGGCAGGCTGAGTCAACCCTGAGCCGGTAAGATTTGAACAGCCGAACTGCAGAACTGCAGTCAGCTGAAGTAGCCTGCAGTGCTGCATTTAACCACTGTGCCACCTCGGCTCTATCGTTCCCAACTCTAGGGGGCAGTGCTCATCTCCATTTCAAACCCGAAGAGCCAGCACTATTGGAAGACATTTCCATGGTCATGGGGCCAGCATGACTCAACACCGAAGGCGCATGGAACGCTCTTACCTTCCCACCAGGTGTTTCCTATTTTTCTAAATGCATTTTTACGTGCTTTCGAAATGCTAGGTTGGCGGAAGTTGGTATAAGTAATGGGAGCTGCATGGATTCAAACTGCCGAACTGCCAACCTTTCTCATCGACAAGTTCAGTGTCCTAGTCACTGAGCCCTGGTGTTGTCATAGTTTGAATTAAAACAAAAACAAAAGAAGTATCCAAGCCTTCTATTGGAAATTAATAAACTGTTGAATGCAGGGAAAGGATTCAGTCCAATTTTAATCTAAGCTGATGAGTTCAGATGCAAAAACCACAGCGCAATTATTAAACCAAGGCTGAGTAAGACACGGAAACATCTCTTAAGAATAATGAAGTAATAGAGTAATACAATCTATTTAGATGCCATCTGGGGATCTCAACATCATGGCTGCTCCCTAACAATCCCTGCTTCTCTGACATCGCCTTAAATTAGGGCTAGCTCTGTAAATGCGGCAACCAAATTCTACACCTAAGCATAATCTTCTCAATCCCAGCGTCGTGCTGTTTTATGGTAAGTGAAATATGCCTCCCCACATCAGGGAGGAAAGAATCAACAGATCTGCACAAATATGGGAAAGTTAATTTATATTAAAGGTGAGAAATACCAAGGTTATATTAGAGGTGGGAACAGGAGACCAGCTCTCTAGATCAGTGTTTTCTCAACCTTGGCAAATTTAAGGAGTGTGGACTTCAACTCCCAGAATTCCCCAGCCAACAATGCTGGCTGGGGAATTCTGGGAATTGAAGTCCACACATCTTCGGGTTGTCAAGGTTGAGAACTAAATGCTGATGATGGACAATTTCAGACCATCGTGCATGAGACTACTTGAGGCATAGTGACCAATGTTTCTCAAAATGCTCCTTTCTTTTCAGATTCAAAGATTTTGTTTAGGCTAATCTTTATGAGTTTGAGCCCCTCTTCCTTCTAATGATTGAGGATTTGGACACCTGGTCCAATATCTCACCCTTGTAGCACTACTACTTAAATACCTTTTCTCTTCCTTCTTACAGCTCTACATAGTTAACCTGGACTTGGCTTCAACTGGCCTTCCGTTATTGTACAGTAGAAAACATGATCAGTGTATCTCTTGCAGATAAATCTCCATTACCAGTAGTATCCCTTCCTCTAACACAGTCAGAGATGGGTTTCACATTTTGTTACCACTGGTTCACCCCCGTGCATGCCCACTTCACATGTGCATGCCCAGCCTCAAAAGCATGGCTAAATAGGATGGCATAGAGCCAGGGCGGCTGCCGGTTTTGGGTGAACCAGTCAGAACTGGCTGAATACCACCTCTGAACACCGTGATTACTTTAGCACAACACAAGAGCACATGATTTACTGAATTACTCTAGTGCAGGGGTGTCAAACTCAATTACATTGAGGGCCACATCAGCATTGTGTTTGACTTTAGTGGGCCAGGGTGGGCGTGGCCAGAGTGGGCATGGCCAGCTCAATGTCACTCATGTCAGGGGCATCTGTGGTGGCACAAGCACTCTGCCAGCAAAATGGGCTCCCGATTTTGGCTGGGATGGCCTCCTACAAGCATCTGTCTATCATTTAGTCTATTGCGTTTTGTGATTTCAAGCAGAAAGGGCCAATCACATTATCCAAGATCTTAACACTTCCCAGGTCTGAGTTCTTAGCCTAACTTACATTCTTCTTTCATTGGTACCAAGCAATTGATTGTTCTAACCAAAGTCCTAGAGATAGTAGTGCCTAAATTAAAATTGGCTTAAGGAAGAATCTGGCAGTTTGAAGAAAACTAGCAAGGAAGACCCACTTCATACCTAGACTTCAAAGGAAAAAGAAAGAAAGAAACTCTAACTGTGAGTTTACACATGACAGTGGTAAGCTCTTGAAGCTTTAATGCTCCCTGTTTTACTCAATTAGTAAGCCAACTAATTGAGTTGCTGAAACAAATCACCTTTTGTGATTATCTGGTGAAAACATGGAGGCAGTGAGAGATCATTTATTTAATTTCAAATTGACCAGTTTGTTCATAAGACTTTGGTTATTTATACTGCCAAAATATTCCTGCCAATAAGGAATAGATTTTCCACCCACCCACCTTCAATCTGGAGCTAATGTATGCCAGCTTCTCACACAGTGACTTTCCCAGAGGACAGAAATGGTTCTTGATATACTCTGTCTATATTTTTTTCAAAATTTGGCTCGGCTACAAAACTCTAATTATTCATATTCTATCAAATCTACCCTGGTCAGCTCGATGGGATCAGCCTATCAAAATGTTAAATAGAGATTGTTCTTCTTGAAACTTCTTCGGGAAACACATTCCCAAGCTGAAAATGTGCCTATTGTTCTGAAATTTACATGATGGAAAAAAACCCTAAAAAGTTCTTTGCGATGTTTGTATCCAGTCCTATTTGTATGTTCTTCAAGGAAGTTCTGCCTCAGTTTACATTAATACACTAAACCCACACATAGATTAACAAAATTCAAAATGGTCATGTTGGCATCGTACATCATATGAACAGAAATTACTGTATATACTCAAGTATAAGCCTAGTTTTTCAGCCCACTTTTTGAGCTGAAAAAAGCCGCCTCGGCTTATACTCGAGTCAGTGAAAAAATTGCCCAAAATGGAGGAGAAAAAGGGGCGGGGCCATGCTGCTGGGTGACGCTCGTGAATGGCCCAGCGCCTTTGAGTTTCCCCTCCGTGTCAGTTTGCCGCGCAGCGTGCACCGCACCATCCCCCCTCCTCCTATAAGAGCCAAGGTGGCGCAGTGGTTAAAAGCAGCACTGCAGGCTACTGCTAGATCAGCAGTTCAGCGGTTCAAATCTCACCGGCTCAGGGTTGACTCAGCCTTCCATCCTTCCGAGGTGGGTAAAATGAGGACCCAGATTGTTGGGGGCAATATGCTGACTCTCTGTAAACCGCTTAGAGAGGCCTGAAAGGCCTATGAAGCGGTATATAAGTCTACTGCTATTGCTATTGCTATTGCTCACATTCTAATGTAATGCAGGGCTATCTTACGATTCCCCTTCCTCCCCCTCCTGCCGCTCTGCAACGATGTCCCACCTCCTCCTTGTTATGGCAAGCAGCCACATAGCGATGTCCCACCTCCTCTGGTACAGTGATCCAATGATAGGAATCACTGTGCCGTGTGTCATAGGAGGCGGGACATCATCATCACAGCGGGACATCAGCATCATGAGGTGAGTGAAGTATTTCATTGAATACACCGGTATTGTGTGATAATAATTTGTTATGCAGAGCAAATTTTTACAATGGCTACTGTATATTTAATGGGCACAGGCAGGCTGTATATGTTATTCAATGGGCAATGGCATTATTGGTATCTATTTTTATTTTTGAAATTTATCGGTAGCTGCTGCATTTCCCACCCTAGGCTTATACTCGAGTCAATAACTTTTCCAGTTTTTTTGTGGTAAAATTAGGTGCCTCGGCTTATATTCGGGTCGGCCTATACTCGAGTATATACAGTATACAATGGTTTAGAATGAAGACTTGGTTGACACAACATGTAAAGAGAGTGACTGGGTTTACAACATCTTGACATATTGCCTAAGAACCAACTCAATTCCAGTTTAGTCTAGGTAAAGGTAAAGGTTCTCCTCACACATATGTGATAGTTATTCCTAACTCTAGGGGGCAGTGCTCATCTCCGTTTCAAAACTGAAGAGCCAGCGCTATCCAAAGACGTCTCTGTGGTCAGGTAGCCGGCATGACTAAATGCCAAAGGTGCACGGAATGCTGTTATCTTCCCACAAAGGTGGTCCCTATTTTTCTACTTCCATTTTTACCTCCTTTCGAACTCCTAGATTGGCAGAAGCTGCGACAAGTAATGGGAGCTCACTCCATTATGCAGTGCTAGGGATTTGAACCACCGAACTGCCGACCTTTATGATTGACAAGCTCAGCATCTTAGACACTGAGCCACCACGTCCCTAATTTAGTCTAGCTTATTGCATAAGTATCTTCCCTTACTCCCCAGGACCTACTCCTGAGTAAGGGGCAGAAGATTTTTAAGCTTTAAACTTCAATTTTATTACAGTTGCCCTACCTGTGTTGCAAAAATCTAGAGGACCAATAGACAGGATCAAAGAGATAGAGAAAACTATTACCCTGGATTTTTGCAACACAAGTCTCGTAACACTCACATTCTTTTGAATCCCCTGTGATTTACTAGTAGACTCAAAGAGACAACAATTTTCTAAACCTCATTTCCCTATCTGGAAAATGGGAGAAAACTTTTTTCCAACTTTCAGTTGAGGTTGAAAAGCTATTTCAAGTCAAAGAAAAAGAAAATCCAGATGTTTGATTTGAAGACTGTCCCATGGAATGCCAAAGGGAAAAAAAAATGGAAAAGTATCTTCTGTTTCATTGGGAGAGAAAAAAGATTAAAACAGAAGATCTTATCTTTGTGTAAACTGCAAATTGTTATCCCAAATGTTCTACTCTAAGGTGTAGGTCAATGTCAGTCCTTCAGAACAAAACTCAACATCAGTAAGTAAGTAAGTGAGTGAGTGAGTGAGTGAGTGAGTGAGTGAGTGAGTGAGTGAGTAAGTAAGTAAGTAAGTAAGTAAGTAAGTAAGTAAGTAACATCAGAAATGAAAGGTCAAGCCAACTCAAGGATTAACTGAAGGTTATCTTGCACGTCATGAATTGTTCTATGCAGCAAAAGGTAAAGGCTATAAATTTTTGAACTATTTTATTTTATTTTTATTTAGTTTGTCAAACATGTACAAGATGACAGGTGTAAGTATAAGCATGGATATGAACAAGGGAAATGAGTATAAATAAATGGGGACAGCAGGACAGGGATGGAAGACAAGCTGGTGTGCTTATTCATACCCCCTTTACGGACCTCCTAGGAATGGGGTGAGGTCCGCAGTAGACAGTTGAAGGTTGAAGCTGTGGGGGTTTGAGGATGTAACAATGAAGTCAAGTAGAGCATTCCAGGCGTTGACCACTCTGTTGCTGAATTTGCATTTTCAGCAATCAAGTTTGGAGCGGTTTACTTTGAGTTTGTATCTATTGTTTGCCTGTGTATTATTGAGGTTGAAGCTGAAGTAGTTATTGACAGGTAGCAGACAATTTTGTGTACTACGCTTAGGTCAGACCATAGGCGGCGTAGTTCCAGGTTGTCCAAGCCCAAAATTTCAAGCCTGGTGGCATAAGGGATTCTATTGCGAGCAGAAGAGTTGCACCTCTTAAAGAATCACATATAAACAAAAATGCATTTTACGAACCATCAAACAATACCAGTGTTCACAAGGATGTAGCAGAAAAGATTATTCTACGTTTTCATACCAGGAGGGGGAAAAAGGAGCAGTAGCAGGGAAGGGAATTTTCCAGAACCTCATAAGCACCAGGGGACCACTAACTTTGTGTTTGTGTGTGTGTGTGCCTGTGTGTGTATATATACTCACAAACACAACATGAATCAGTAGCTCAAGAGAAACCCCAGAAGACCGGCACACAAACATGAAAGCCAGAGAAGGTTTGTGGCTAATGGGCAAAACTTATTCTCAAAGCAATCATTAATTCAAGTTTAGTCCATTCATTCTAAATTTTCCACTGCTAATTTAAATAATTACTTAACAGCAATAACATAAAATTCTAGTTTATCCCATGAGGATGTCACTTAAATCCAGGGACAAGTTTTAAATCAAACCCATATCTCTAATGAAGTTTAATTGTGCAGAATAACACCACCATTTCATACCTGGAATACATTCACATGTACTTTGGAACTACAATTTGCAGCTAGCCTGAGAATAGAAGTGTGGTTTCAATCGCAGGTCATAACAGAGACTTGAAACATAAAATATAAGACCAGGAAAAGTATATTAACAAATGCAGGAAGCATAACAACTGTCTTAAATGTCTATTTTAAATTAGAATTCTTATGAGAACACAATATCTCAGTTCTTAAGACTCAAGTGTCCAATCTGCTCCTTTTTGGGTTGGTTCAGGGGTGAAATTCAGGAGGTTCTGACAAGTTCTGGAGAACCAGTAGCGGAAATTTTGAGTAGTTCGGAGAACCGGCAAATGCCACCTCTGGCTGGCCCCAGAGTGGAGTGGGAATGGAGATTTTGCAGTATCTTTCCCCTGGATTGGGATGGAAACAGAGATTTTGCAGTATCCTTCCCCTGCCATGCCCACCAAGCCACGCCTACCAAGCCACACCAAGCCCACCAAGCCACGCCCACAGAACCAGTAGTTAACAAAAATTGAATTTCACCACTGGATTGGTTGTAGCAATGCGGAAAAATGAGAAAGCTTTGTTCCATGGTAGGCAAGTCACAGCTTGCTCTGATATACAAAGCTGAATAAATTGTAGTTAGTCTTGGCCACCATCAATACAAAGAATACAGACCATGACTGTGAAAACAGCTCTCATTTTTTATTAACCAGGGTTGATATTCATTGAGATCACATAGAAACCTAATTTGAAAAGGACACGGCAGCCTTCAAATCTTGACTTTGTACAAAAATGTACATGGGCATTTTTCACGCATTTCTCATGCTCAGATTTTTTGCAAAGTTCCTTATTTTGCCCTGCTTTTGCAAGCATTTTCTTCTGATCTAATGCATTTTGTAATGATTTTCCTCAATGTATGCATTTTTTTTATATACAACTTCTCTCCGTGTATTTATCTATCTGTGTCTAGGCTTGTCTTTCTCTCTCTGGGAGCTGAAGCTGACATGCATAGCACTCCCTTGAGTAGGCTGAGCTGAGATATAGAAGTACAAAGCTTTGGAAAGGTGATGCTTCAAGCAAAATACCTCTGCAAAACTGCTTTATGGAAGAAGTGTGCTTTCCTACTTCTATAACGAAAAAGTCAAGAGGTCTGTTTTTTTTCCATCTTGTTTTGGGATTTTCTTGAAAGCTTCCACGAACTTTCCTGGAAGTCCCAATATTTCAAAAGCAGGGGTGAAATCCAGCCAGTTCTAACAGGTTCTGGAGAACCTGTAGCACAAATTTTGAGTAGTTTGGGGAACCAGCAAATGCCACCTCTAGCTGGCCCTGCCCCCATCTATTCTCTGCCTCCCGAGTCCAAGCTGATTGGGAGGGAATGGAGATTTTGTAGTAACCTTCCCCTGGAGTAGGGAGGGAATGGAGATTTTGCAGTATCCTTCCCCTGCCACGCCCACCAAGCCACGCCCACAGAATTGGTAGTAAAAAAAAAAATGAATTTCACCACTATTCAAAACGGTTTCCACATATTTGCTCTGTATGGACTTCAACTGGCTATTGGAATTGGTGGTCAAAGCTTGCCAAGCAAAATGCCTCTTAAGGGACAAGTATATTGTCCCATGGCAGGATGCTATGGACAGAGGTGTATTCATAATGTTTGTTAGCTACCCTAACCCTAACCTGTAGGCAAAATAGATGGATGGAAGGATGGATGGAAGGAAAGAGATAGAGTGAGAGATAAAGGAAGGAAGGAAGGAAGGAAGGAAGGAAGGAAGGAAGGAAGGAAGGAAGGAAGGAAGGAAGGCAAGCAAGAAGGAAGGAAGGTGATGAGATCAAGTTTTTGATTGATTTCCTGAATTGGAAAAAAAAAACCAGAAGCAACTTAGCTTACAGATGGATTTAAAGATTGGATTGCTTTCACATTTTTTCAAAAAACCTTTTTCTCTGTCAGAGTCATTCCTTAAATTAAACTGACTCAATTCAAGGATTTAGACTTTAAATTCTTTTGATTTTTTAAAAGTGTCCACACTGTTTTGAATTGGAATACCCTTGATTTGTTGTGGATGAGAGCAGAGTCACGTAGCAGTTCAATTGCAAAATTCAGAGAATTGCGGATTATGAGGGAGGAAAGTTATGACTCAGTCCTTATTTGATTCAAATACATGAAACAAAATAAGTTCTCTGTGAATCTATGAACACATTTAGAAGTGATAGGTAGGGAACTGAAGATAACCAAGTTTGAGCCGAAGTTTAGGAAACTGGGAAGATTTGAATTTAAGAGGTTTGGTGATAGTCTCTCATGGATCTTGATCGCCATCATGATTTTCTTTCTTCTAAGATTCTCTGACATGAAATCTCAAGTACAAGTGCCCAGAACTGTTAGATGCAAGAATAGACACCGATTCTCAGTCGTCATGGTTGTCCCAAAGGTGCTTTTTCAAAAGGCAACTGGACTTTATTTTTTCCCCTTGAAGATGGTTTGCTTCTCATCCAAGAAGAACTGAAGAAGCTTCTTGGATGAGAAGCAAAATGTGTTCAAGGGGAAAAAAAAACAAAGTCCAGTGGGACAAACGATGACTTGAATGATTGAGAAGCTCCATAGACACCAATCTTTCTTGACATAGACATTTTTCAGTTGCGTGAACTTCCAACTCTCAGAATTCCCTAGTTAGCATGGCCATTTTCCAAGAAGGCATCAGAGGTGGGTTCCTACCAGTTTGCACCAGTTCAGTAGAACCGATTCGTCAAATCTACCAAACTGGTTAGAAGAGGTTCCACCAGGGGACCCAGAAAGCAGGCCACACCTACAGAAGAGGTTCCAAAAAAATTTGAAACCCACCACTGACAGACAGACAGACAGACAGACAGACAGACAGACTCACACAGAGAGAGAAAGAGAAAGAAAGGAAGAAAGAAAGAAAAAGTGAGAGAGAGATGAAAGAAAAAAGGAAAAAGGGACAGAGACAAAAGGAAGGAGAGAGAGAGAGAGAGAGAGAGAGAGAGAGAGAGAGAGAGAGAACACATGGCTGGCAAGCCATTCCCACCAGGTCACATGGCCAGCAAGCCACTCCCACAAAGGAGGCCACGCCCACAGAGTAGGTTCAAAAATTTTTTGAAACCCACCACTGGAAGGCACCATTAACAAGGGCTTAGCTCCATTACAAACTATGTGACTTAAATCTCTGTAAAGCTATGAGCTGTTCTTCCATTTTAACACTTTACATCAAGCAGTATCAGCACAATTTGTTTTATTTCATAGGGATTTGTTCCAGCTTCCGTTTGAATTAAGGAGCAGCAGAGAACTGGCTTATACTGTACAAAGTCAACATTTTCTTTTCTTCCCTTCTATAGTTTTAAAAAGGAATCATCTCCCCTCCCCACGAACTCCTTGGTCACCCATGTAAGATTTGGTTTCGCAAGAAGTGATACTTAAAGGGTAAATGAAGCTAACAATAAAAGACAATATTTTAATGTTAATTAGGAAACCCATGTGATTTAGTTCATCAAACCATGCTGCTCTTTTATGTGCCACATGAAAGCAAAAATTTAGCTGGGAGGAAAATGGAGAACATGGACAAGGAAGCTTTCTGATGGTGTTTCTTTCTTCTTCTTTTTTTTTGTAATTATTAACTATTGCTAGAAACTTTGAAGGGAAAAGAAAGAAACATTTACAAAACGAAAGACCAACAACTGTTGAGTGGAAACCTCAGCAAGTTCACCATCATTGGCAGGTATTAATCAAAATTACTCAAGTCGGGAGTTGTAAGTTTTCTTAAGTCAAACGCTGCAACTAGACATTGAATATTATAAGAGCTGAGGTGGCGCAGCGGTTAGAGTGCAGCACTGCAGGCTACTTCAGCTGGTTCACCGACAAATGCGCACTTGACAAAAGCGTGCCGACGAAACCGTGGTGAGAAAACCACGAGGTCGAAATCACGTCGACGAATGAGCGCAGAAGCACGCTGACAACAGCGTGCCGACAAAAGCGCGTCCTTCAACAAAGAACTAATAACAACCTAATAACCCTAACCCTAAGAGCCGAGGTGGCGCAGTGGTTAGGGTGCAGTACTGCGGGCCACTTCAGCTGACTGTTAGCTGCAGTTCGACAGTTCAAATCTCACCGGCTCAGGGTTGACTCAGCCTTCCATCCTTCCGAGGTGGATAAAATGAGGACCCAGATTGTTGTTGGGGGCAATATGCTGACTCTGTAAACCGCTTAGAGAGGGCTGAAAGCCCTATGAAGCGGTATATAAGTCTAACTGCTATTGCTATTGCTATTGCTATTGCTAACCCTAACCCTAACCCTAAACCTAGACCTAGACCTAGACCTAAACCTAAACCTAAACCTAAACCTAAACCTAAACCTAAACCTAAACCTAAACCTAAACCTAAACCTAAACCTAAACCTAACCCTAAACCTAACCCTAACCCTAACCCTAACCCTAACCCTAACCCTCAACCTAACCCTCAACCTAACCCTCAACCTAACCCTCACCTTAACTTAAATCGCGCTTTTGTGGGCGCGCTTTTGTGGGCACATTGTTGTGCGCGCGTTTATGACATCACGGTTTTCTCGCAGTGGTTTTGTCGGTGCGCTTTTGTCGTGTGCGCATTTGTCGGGTTACGACTTCAGCTGACTGCTAGCTGCAGTTCAGCAGTTTAAATCTCACCAGCTCCAGGTTGACTCAGCCTGCCATCCTTCCAAGGTTGTTCAAATGAGGAGCCAGATTGTTGGGGGCAAGAGGCTGACTCTGTAAACCGCTTAGAGAGGGCTGTAAAAGCACTGTGAAGCGGTATATAAGTCTAAGTGCTATTGCTATAAGAGCTATAGTCCCAAACATGATAGTGGGAGTGGAATAAAAATGAACTTCATTTCATTCATATCTCTTTTACCCCAAACAAGAATTATTAACATTTAATAATCTGTCCTTTTTGTACCTTAAAATTACAGTTCTTGTGACATTTGGAGGTCCTGGAGACGGGCTGATGAGGCTTTTCAGAAAGTCATGAACTTCAGGTGGTAGATGAAGATTCTTAGTCATCCAGGTCACGGTTGTCCCAAAGGTGCTTTTTCAAGAAACAACTGGATTTTCTTTGTTTCCTGGACTTTCTTTGACCCTGAGGGCACAGATAAGCCTCCAAGTGGCCTCAACGACTCTCAGAGAGAGTACTAACAACCAGACGACTGAAAGGAATATAAGTCCTTCCATATATTTTTTTTACCATTCAGTCAGAACTGAAGAAGCTTCTTGGATGAGAAGTGAAATATCTTCGAGGAAAAGCAAACCGAATCCATTTGCGTTTTGAAAAAACATTTTTGGGATACCTCGCTTAGGACTCCTGGAGATAAACTGGAATTTATTTGAGATTTTTTAAAAGATTCATTTTTTAGATTTTCTTTTATCCCACCTTTATTATTTTTATAACTGACTCAAGATATCTAATACTCCGGAAGAGGGAATCAAGCTATTTTCCAAAGCACCCGAGGGTAGGACAAGAAGCAATGGGTGGAAACTAATCAAGGAGAGAAGCAACTTAGAACTGAGGAGAAATTTCCTGACAGTTAGAACAATTAATCAGTGGAACAACTTCCCTCCAGAAGTTGTGAATGCCCCAACACTGGAAGTTCTTAAGAAGATGTTGGATAACCATTTGTCTGAAGTGGTGTAGCATTTCTTGCCTAGGCAGGGGGTTGAACGAGAAGACCTCCAAGGTCCCTTCCAACTATGTTATTCTATTCTATTTTCATCACCTTGTAAAGTGATTTGAGCTGAGAGAGAGGGACAGGGCCCAAAGCTACCTTTCATGTCTAGGACTAGAACTCACCAAGCTTCTGGTTTCTAGCTTGGCGCCTTAACCACTAGAGCAAACTATCTCTCCTTTTTTTTCCTCTTTTCCTCTTCTCAATTTGCCTCCCAAAGGGGCAAAGCACAACCAACATTTTTCATAGTAAAAAGAAAATAAAATAAAAGAAAGTTCAGCAATTTAAAAAAAAAACAGTAGGATTTTTCTGGCACACTGTTCATGGGCAGAAATTTAGGAGTAAAATATAGGCTCACTGGTTCATTAATATACATTAACCAATTGCAAACACACTGAGAAAGAAAGCTGTTTGATTTTTTTCTCCTGAATATTGATTCATTCTCTCTCTCTCTCTCTCTCTCTCTCTCTCTCTCTCTCTCTCTCTCTCTCTCTCTCTCTGTCTCTCTTTGTCTATGTCTCTCTCCCTCTGTCTCTCTCTATCTCTGTCTCTCTCTTTGTCTCTCTTTGTCTGTGTCTCTCTTCCTCTGTCTTTGTCTCTCTCTCTCTCTCTCTTTGTCTCTCTCTGTCTCTCTGTCTCTGTCTCTCTGCTTCTCTGCCTGTCTCTCTCTTTGTCTCTCTTTCTCTCTCTCTCTCTGCCTGCCTGTCTGTGTGTGTGTCTCACTGTTTGTCTCTCTGTCTCTGTCTCTCTGTCTCTGTCTCTCTCCGTGTGTGTGTGTGTCCCTCTCTCTGTCTCTCTGCCTTCTTTCTCTGTCTCTGTCTCTGTCTCTCTCTCTCTCTCTCTCTCTCTCTCTCTTTCTTTTTTTAAAAAAACCCATTCTCCATTTCTGCTGTTTTGTATCAGAGCATGGACAAATCCATGATGCTGATGGAAAGCTATAGATGCCATAAGTTATATTTAGCTCAAAATAAGCCGCCAGGTCTGATGTGCTTCTGTGAAGGCTATAAAAAGACCGCATAGGCTCCGAACAGGTTTTCTTAAGGTAGGGACAAAGCTTTGAATGCTTCAAGGCAGAACCATTTGCCCATATGGGAAGGCGGGCTCTCGCTGATGATTTTGCAGATAGAAATTGCCCATCTGTACTCTTTGCAGGTGTTTTGAATGATTATATTATTAACTCTGTCTGCTCAACTTTGCTTTTTTATGGTGGCTTTAGTATTGCAGTAAATAATAAAAAAAAGAAATATATAAGCAACCATCTGCTTCCCAGTTTTTTTGGGGATTTTTTAAAAGCAGAATTCTTTGTCAAGAGAAAGGGGGAGAAAAAAACCCACTGATTTTTATTTCTTCATTCCAAAAATGTCGGTCCTTTCCTTCTCTTTCCTGCCCGAATTCTGGCTTGCCTTATAACTGGAAAGAGAATGTTGAATTTTTTATTATTATTTGGATCTTTAATTGGCCTATTTAAATATACAATGGACCGAGTTCAGCATTTGGGTACAGGATGCCAGCTTTGAATGGTTCCTGTTCTTTCAAAGAGAATAGGAAACGATGAAGGAGACAGGTGTTTTTTTTTAAGCCTTCAAATTCAGGGCTGAAATAACTCCAGTGAAGGCTGTTTGGACCATGTTCTCAGGCTTTGCTAGGAGACCAAATGGAAACAGTCAGCTTTATGCAAGATTTGGGAGATTTTTTCAAATTATTTCAGAAAAGAAGTCCCAGTTTTGACCACGAGGTGATTTGCTCTACTGTATCCAAGAACCCGTGCTGGTCACAAAAGATTACAAAGAGATGCTAGACCCATGATGGCAAACCTCTGCCATGCGTGCCAGAGGTGGCATTGGCGTAGCCTATAAACCCAGTTATTTCTGCCTAGTACATTCATTGTGTCAGGTCTGCAGCCGGTTCCTTTTGGGATCTTTGGCCCGCCACGCTAATATTCTATTCTCCTATGCTGTTTCTTTTATAAATTTTTATTTTAAACACATGAACACATCAACAAAAACAAACACATGACTTAAGACAACATAGGAACAAGAAGTTCCATCATATATCATACAGCAGTTCCGTATCGGTTTCTTTGCAGTTAGTGTTTTCCCTTCTATACATTTCTATCTTGCATTCATGGTCCCCTTATTCGTTATCCATTTTTATGTACAATTCTATATTTATTTATACTTAGCTATTTATAACCAAATATTGTTTACCTATATTGTGCTATATATTCTTACTGTCATTTATTCTCTTACATACAATTATAGGTATACAATCACATGGTTATTCTTTTTCTTTGCCATTCTTATACAATTGTTATTCCATTTAAAAGGTTATAAGGTACAGTTTGGGTTGATTTGTTTACCATCCCTAGCGCCTCTTGTAACACCACCTTATTTTCTCTTTCCTCTCTTTTCTCCCTCCCTTCCTTCTCTATTTCCTTCCTTCCTCCTCTCCTTCCCCTTCTTTCTTCCCTTGCCTCTCTCCTACTCTTACCCTCTCTCTTCCCCTTCCTACCCTCTCTCCTTCTCTTTCTCTCCCTTCCTCCCTCCTCTCCTTCTCTTTCTCCTATGCCAGGGGTGGGTTTCTCGCCCCGTTCCAACCGGTTCGGTTGGAACGAGGCCGGCGGCATCCTCGTGCATGCACGCGGCGTCCTCGCGCACGCATGTGGCGCGTGCATGCGTACTAGCATCTGCACGATGCTCCAGCTGCTCCTGGAGGATTGCACAGGTGCTGTATGCATTCTGCGCATGCATGAAAGCGCAGAATTCGTAAAAACCAGGTAAGGAGCGGGCGCGGGTGTGCGGGCGCACGCGGGCGCGGGGGGGAGGCTTCGCCGTTCCCGGAAGTTACTTACTTCTGGGTTCGGCGACCAACCGGATCGCAGGGACCGGTGCGAACCGGTCGAAACCCACCCCTGTCCTATGCTGTTTCATTAGTGGGGAATTTTGAGGGGGAATAGTAAGGAGTAGAATGCGATGTTGTCAAAATAAAATTCCTTTCTAGAATCCAAGGTCATCCTTTGTCTCTACACCTCTGCACCTGACCGGAACTGGATGGGTGGAACTGCCAGCATGGCAGTGGGAGATTGGACCATGTGATGGACTTGTGGCTGTGGGGACAAGATCATGAACTTTGACCTGGGTGGGGGAAACCCAGGAAGCAAGCTCAGATTTGGGTTTCCCCAGATGTCTCTCTTAATAAATTGGAACTTTGAGCAATACCTTGCCTTGGACTCTGATTTACTTTTGGATGCTATTTGGAACCCTGACACAATGCTCCCTTATTTTGAAAAGTGTAGTTATTGTCCATTTTTAGCAAGAGGTCTCAAGGCTCCAATCAAGAAAGCAAGCTCTAGATAAAGGGGTGTCAAACTCAAGGCCCCAGGGCCAGATCTGGCCTGTGGGGTGCTTAAATCTGGCCCAGCCTGGAAATAGCAAAGAACCGGCCTGCGCTGTTTCTGGCAGCCAAAATGGGGTGCACAAAGTACTGCTGGAGGCCATCTAGGCCAAAAATGTGGGGAGCAGGAGGCATCTGTCCAGACTCTTCCCCCACGTACTTGTTTCCGGCCCATGGAAGAGGACTACAATGCTCATTCGGCCTTATAGAGGACTTATAATGGAGACCCCAATAAGGCATCAAGGACATTCAGAGGACTTATAGGAACCCAATGAGGCATCAAGGACATTCAGAGGACTTATAATGGAGAACCCAATAAGGCATCAAGGACATTCAGAGGACTTATAATGGAGAACCCAATAAGGCATCAAGGACATTCAGAGGACATATAATGGAGAACCCAATAAGGCATCAAGGACATTCAGAGGACATATAATGGAGAACCCAATAAGGCATCAAGGACATTCAGAGGACATATAATGGAGAACCCAATAAGGCATCAAGGACATTCAGGGACTTATAGTGGAGAACCCTGTTGTTAATTAGGAGGGCAGTCATCCTAAATGTACACAAGGACTGGCAGAAATGAACGTTACTGGGTCTTGTCAGTCACGTTAAGACTCTCCTGGTCAAAGTTGGGCTTCTATTCCATGCCCAGTGGATGCAAACATGGTCCCTGGGGCAGATCAATACCAACCCTTGTCCCATCATTTCTATTTCCCAATCCTAGTGGAGATTAAAAATGACTTGATTGAATTGCCTGCTGAGAATCCTCATTCTCCCCGTTTTCACAACTTAGCTGGGTGCTCTCAAATTGAAAAGAAATCCACACTTTTTATTTTTAAACTGCTGAAAATAATCATCTTAGTCATAATTGTTATTACTTCTCCTTTGGGGATCAATTGCTGTCAACGCTCCACTCTTTTGTTGCTCTTCAGGATCTTGCAATTTATAATAATACTAGACCATGGGCCAAATCTATGTCCTTAGGGTTAGGCAACGTTGCTAAATATCAAAACAAAAATCCCAGTGTTCCACTTCTTTAACTTCACGATGTTTAATTAGCCACTCCAATTAACCTTCCCTTTGTGTTCCCTTATGTTTAAAGGGCTACATCAATAGTTACGCGGAATTAAAGCTTTTGAAAAAAAAAATGGAGCGGGAGCCAGAGTTCAGCCGATTCTCCTAAGATGGATAAAAATGAGACTATAACTCAGGGTCAAGAATATGGGGGCAAACGAGACATCTGCACAAACAAAATCGTTCTGCACACAGTCCACGCCACTAAATAGAACGGGCAATGAAAACAGCTTTCACCGCTTCTGTTATGTATGTATTTTCATTTATTACTGCATTTCGAATGGAAGCATCAGGGGAGGGCCTTCTTGGAACGGGGCTCTCAGGATGTCTCCTGATGATTTCTATCAAAGGAGACAGCCAAAAGTACATTGGGTAAAGTAATTCCCAATTCCTCCACCCCAGCTGGGAAGTACGAGGCATCTTAGAAGAAGCCGATGGGGAAGAGCCTTGATTAATATATTTCCACTTCTAGCCATTGACACTAAGAATAGCTTTCAGCTCATGGACTTTTCAAGACAGATATAGCCAGCTTGGGGAGTTTGCGGTCTGTCCGATATGGCTCCAGCTGTCTTTACCAGCATGGGCCAACATCTGGAGAGCCACAGCTCTTCTCATTCCTGATAGATGTAAAGAACTTGTGGATGATCTAGGCTTGTGTGAGAGTGTTGGTAATGAGAATAAATACTAGGAAATGCTACTGAAGCTGCACTAAAAAGAACCTCCTTAAAAAACCCTCACTTTTAAGTAAGGCATAAGGGTGTCACTGAGATGCGCCATCTCCTGTAATGGATCCCATGATAATAAGTTAATTAAGCATAGAAAAAAGAGGGGGGGAACATTCTGAGATATTTCTACAGGAGAAAGAGTAATTGTCTAACTTGAGACAGGGTTTATATTAGGGTTCGTAGGAATAACAGTAGCACTTATATACCACTTCACCATGCTTTACAGCCCTATCTAAGCAGTTCACAGATTCAGCCTATTGCCCCCAACATTCTGGGTCCTTATTTGACCAACCTTGGAAGGATGGAAGATTGAGTCAACCTTGAGCCGATCAAGATCAAACTCCTGGCTGTGGGCAGAGCTAGGCTGCAATACTACGTTCTAACCATTGTGCCACAAGGGAAGGGAGGGAGGGAGGAATGGAGAGAGGAAAGATGGAAGGAAGAAATAGCAATAGCCCTTAGACTTATATACTGCTTCATTCTGTACCAAAGTTACTCTCATTTCTCTCAGAATACCGGAATATTTGGATATGGAAATTATGCCCATTGCAAAACAAATAAATAAATACTGTGGTGGAATGTAGACTGGATTCCAGGGGGAAGGGGCTGCATTCCAGAAGACCAAGAGTCAGTGAAGTTTGCGTAGTTTGTGTGGGAGAAAGGAGAGTGGAGATGGCTCCTCCTTAATAATTCTCAGAATATAGGGTTTTATGGTTCAAATAGGCTGCTTAAATTTGGCAAGATTTCTGTCTGTAGATAAAGAATAATAAAGCAAATTGCTTAGAAATAACTCTGCATGTCTTTCCCGGTTTTTGGAGTCTGACGAATGGGATAATATTGAGAGAAAATAGTGAACATCCTTGCATAAGATTTGTATTAAACATTCCATCTTTTCAAAGTTGACAGGTCTCTGGAGATGTAAGAGGTTGAAGAGAGGTTGAGATTCAGTTATGTTACTTGTCATAGTGGTATAAGAAGACTTTCTTCATTGAATTATTTTTATTTGATTTATATTCCACTTTTTTTACTCAGTGGACACTCAAAATAGCATTACAGGTGGTCCTGGGTTAAGAAACTGCCCTGTTTAGCAACCATTTGAACTTACAACGACATTGACAAAGTAGTTTTAAGACTGAGCTTATAACAGTCTCCTGCAGTCATGTAATCACCACTGCAAACTTCACAATTGGCATCTGATAAAACAAAACCAATGGATAAGACATCACAAAGTTGCAAGTTATGCTTAAGTGAGTGGGTGATTCACTTAACAACCAACTAGAACTAATGTTGTAAGTCCAGCAAAGTGACTTAAAAACCATATCACTCAGCAATGGAGTTAGCAATAGCAATAGCAATAGCAGTAGACTTATATACCGCTTCATAGGCCTTTCAGGCCTCTCTAAGCGGTTTACAGAGAGTCAGCATATTGCCCCCAACAATCTGGGTCCTCATTTTACCCACCTCGGAAGGATGGAAGGCTGAGTCAACCCTGAGCCGGTGAGATTTGAACCGCTGACCTGCTGATCTAGCAGTAGCCTGCAGTGCTGCATTTAACCACTACGCCACCTTGGCTCTTAAGTTGCTGGTCTCAATTGTAGTTGTTAAGTGAGGATTACTGATGTGATGGAATATGCCATTGAAGGAATGTGATGGAATATGCCATTGAAGGAATGTGATGGAATGTGCAATTGAAGGAAGAGTGGGAGGGGATTCTTGGCAATCACTCAGGGGCTTCCTAGGGAAGAGGCAACACAATCAGAGAGAGACCCAAAATAAAAGACTGTGCAGTCCTGAACTGGATGGGGGAGATAGAAAAATGTTCAGGGAAGCTGCACTTTTAGGATATAGCTATTCGGTTAGATGATTATACTTTACATCTGGCAAGATTCTGTCTGTTGCCACAAGCAAATAAAGAATTGAACTCAATTGGATTTTGCAGGGTTATTCTTGGTCATAAGCCTGACAACTTGTGTCCTCTTGGCTGAAAACATAATTTATTGTACTATTTATTTCATTATTTGCCTGTTACACTGCAGTTCATTCTAATTAGATGCGTACAGTTGCATGCCTGCTTTTTCACGTGTCTTCTTCCACCACCTCTAACAATGACTTTCCTTTCAAGGGATGCCTCAGCCACTGAATTCTTCAGAGGATTCTGATAAACCGGGGCCCCAGGACCAATGATTTTCTTTCACATAGAACAACAAACTAGGCGTTTTATAAAACGAAAAAAAAATACAACGCCAGTAAAAACTGCAAAGTCCCTAAAGAACGTTGTGAATTAGCAAGACACGAGTCGGTCCCAGTAAGTTTAATTTTTCATTCACTACAAAATAACTGCACGGCCCTATTAATCATCCCAGCTCTATTTCTCCTTCAGACTTGTTTGTTTATTTAATCCTCCTTCAATAATTCTTAAACGTTAAGTTTCTGTCCCGTCTCCTGATACCAATTCAGCTCCACCATATCACATAGGAGTTTCTGCAATTCCATCAAATGGAGGGAGGGGGGGCGGGAGAATCCTTCCTTGAAAATAGCTGCAAAGCTCAAAGCCTGAGAAACATCTGGTGTTTGGCAAGTTAGAAAATGTTTGAAGATCCAGAATAAACCCATTTTAGTTAAAGAGAGGAAAGAGGGAGAGAATAATCCTTTGCTCTAGGCCTTGGCAATGCTGTATACTGGATTAAGTTCATTACTAATTAGACACAATTGTGGAGCACAATTATTTATGAACCTTCAATGGGCCGAATTCATGAAAGGAATAATGAGTACATATTTTTCTTTTGTAGAATATTAATGAAGAAGTGGCATTGCTATTCATTATTCATTTATTTTCAAACTGTAATGAATACTTCCAGTGGCAAATCCCAAATTTATATATTTATAGACATGCCAGCATGTATGCTAATGATGGAATGTGCCGCCTTGTCTGTAAATGAGGGAACACAGCAATGATTAACAAAGCAACGTGATCAAGTTGAGAGCCCTGGGTGATGTTGACAACAATGGAGGTACGAGTCAGTGGGAGTGGGTGCTGCCGGTTTAACAACCGGTTTGTGAGCGCACACTTTGCGCCCGTGTGTGTACCTAATGCACTTGCGCACAGTGCTGAAAATGGAGCATGTAGAAGCTTAGCTGCTTAGCTTCCAAGTCAGCAGTGGTAAGTAGAACACCGAGGGGGCAGGATCAGCTATGCCACGTGATGGAGATGAGCTAGAAAGCAAGAAATAAAGGACAGGAGATAGTGGGAGGCAGGTGGGCAGAGCCAGCTGATCGTCGGGGTTATCGGTTCATCCAAACTGGTCCGAACTGGCTGAATACCACTTCTGTTACTAGTACATCCATGTTCTAACTCGCTACCACATCTTTACACACACACACACACACACACACACACACACACCAGTGGTGGGTTTCAAAAATTGTTCGAACCTACTCTGTGGGTGTGGCCTCCTTTGTGGGAGTGGCTTGCCCCCCATGTGACCGGATGGGAGTGGCTTCCCGCCCATGTGACCGGATATGAAGATGCCGACGACACTTGTCAGAACCACCTTAAATTACCTCACACACAGCACTGGCATGCATAAGAATATGATGTAAACTTGTTTTTTAAAAGGCATCTTTGGTTTGCGTTAAAACAACTTCAACACACTCAATGTTCTGATTGCACCACAAACGCGGCAGTCATCCTTACCTTTCACAGAGGCACTGAGTTTTATAAATATGAGCACGATAGTGTAGAATAATCATATCTAAGGACCAGTGGTGGGTTTCAAAAATTTTTGGAACCTCTTCTGTAGGTGTGGCCTGCTTTCCGGGTCCACTGGTGGAACCTCTTCTAACCGGTTCGGTAGATTTGACGAACCGGTTCTACCGAATAGGTGCGAACTGGTAGGAACCCACCTCTCTCTCTGTCTCTCTCTCTCTCTCTCTCTCCCTCTCCCTCTCTCTCTTTCTCTCTTTCTCTCTCTCTCTCTCTCTCTCTTCTCTCTCTCTCTCTCTCTCTCTCTCACACACACACACACACACACACACACACACACACACATAACTGGTTTTTGTAAGTTAGCTATCATAAGACTGACAGTGTTCTCTTTTTTGAAAATAATAAATAATAATCCAAACCCAAAGACGATTTCATCTATCGTTCACTAAATAAATTTGTTCACGCCACGTCAAATCTCATCGCCTGGTTGAGCCTCACACATAAATGGAAGGGAAGTTGCAAAATGTTTGCCTTGCAAAGGTACAACACCCATTACGCTTTGGAACAGTCTTCAAATTTCATTGATGCTCTTTGAAATGCTGCTGAATGATTTGGACGGGAATGTCCGACTCCCATCATCATGGCAGGGTCAAATGATGTATTGGGACTTTTTTCCCCTACGCTAAACCAGGCGGGGTGTGGCCAGCCGGTGACGCATTTGGCCAAAGGGCTGGGAGTTTGACAGGCCCTTCCAATGAATGTTTCCACTCCAAATAGTTAGGTCCCAAGGACCAAGAATGACATGTGGAACTACTTCTGAGCATTTCCTTTATTGTTCTTCACCTACAGACAGAAATCTTGTCCAACTAAAGCAACTTGCATCATTAAAAATGTACTCTGGGGCTTGCTAGGGAGGAGTCTTCTTAACTCTCTTTCTCCCAACTGAGCTATCTAAAGTTCTTTGCCTCTTCGCCTTCCAAAATGCAGCTCATCCCACCTTGGACCCCAGATTATATTCCACCTTGTCCATCCAACAGAAAGCACCTTCTCAAACATTTGCAGAGGTGGTATTCAGCAGGTTCTGACCAGTTTTGGAGAACTGGTAGTGGAAATTTTGAGTAGTTTGGAGAAACGGTAAATATCACCTCTGACTGGTCCCACCCTCATCTATTCTATGCCTCCCAAGTCCCAGATGATCAGGAGGAAATGGGGATTTTGCTGTATCCTTCTCCTGGAGTGTGGAGGGAATAGAGATTTTACAGTATCTTTTCCCTGCCACGCCCAGCAAGCCACGCCCACAGAACCGGTAGTAAAAAAAATTGAATCCCACCACTGCCTCATACCTATCCTGACCTGTAGATGAGAAGAAAGCCACAGGCCATAACTCTCAACAATAAGCTCTCCCAACAACCTTGCTAAGAAGACAAATTCAATCACATTGCCATACTTAGTTTCAATTTCCAAGCTCCAGAAATAAAAGCATTATATTCCTCACCTAGAGAACAGCTACGGTAAGGCACCTCCAATATCTGCCTGCAGTTGCAAGAATGATACTGAGGGGGACCATCATTCTAGTTTAATTAATCTGGAATAAAAGCTGGTGATTTTTCAATCTGTGCCTTTGGTATATCATTGGGCATCTATTTGTCAGAAACAAACTTCTTTATTAAACGCAATTGTGCTGTGCTTAGCTGCTTTTTGAATCCATGGGGAGCTGGGGACAATAAAGAGAAGTCACACAGAGAAGGCTTAATTGTATATTTGAGGGTCAGCGGAAATTCATGGTTATATCAATCACGTGTAATATTTGGAGCTCGTTCGAGTCAAAATTTTAGGCGCATTGGAGTGAATCACATTCCCAAAAGACTTCTACTTGTACCACATGTGTGTTTGTGTGTCTGTGCTGTTGCCCAACAGCTCTCTTAGCAAATTTTATCTTCTCGTGATATATTTGATCATTAAGGCTGGAAGCCTTCTTCCTGTTCGAAGCAAGAATCTAAAACCCGATGAATCTCATTTTAAGTTTAATGCAGATGAAATTATTATTCTTGTTGTGGATTTTTTCCCCTTGTCTTTTTTTATTAGTGTCCTACTGTGATTTGGGTGTGGGAAGCCAAAAGAGAAAATGCTGCTTACTGGCAGGACAGAGAAAAGAAAGGTGTGCTTGAAAAATCTTCACTAAAAATATGTAATGCAAAGTATTACCAAAAAGATATGTGTGAGACAATGAGCTGGAAGTAGAAGATGGGGACTGTATGGACAGTGTTTCCAGAAATTGGAGGTTCTCAAACACTGGAAGATTTTAAGATTGGACAACCATTTGTCTGAAATGGTGTAAGGTCTCCTGCTTGAACAGGGAGTTGGACTAGAAGACCTCCAAGGTCCCTTCCAACTCTGTTATTCTGTTACACTAATTCCCAGGAATACAAATTATAATTTTCCAACATGCATGATAGCTGGAAACCCTTTTCAAACATGTTCTTTTTATTTCAGTCTCCCCAACAAGGTGTTTACAAGGAGAAAATAAAAGTCTATTCAAATGTGCCTTCTGTGACTTAGTTTAAAGCATGGAGAATAAATTAGGATAGTCATTTTTGGCCATATCCTGATACTAATAGCAAGGAAAGTTGGGTCTAGATGAGGAACATAAAATAGACAACCCGTGCATGTATGAGTTGTCATAAATTTAAGTGGAGGAAGAGCCCTGCTGGCATAGGGGTTAAAGTGTATTGCAAGCAAACTCTGCCCACAGTCTGGAGTTCGATCCTGATGGAGTTCAAGGTTGAGTCTTTCCATCCTTCCGGGGTCAGTAAAATACTATTTCTATGTTGTAAACCACCCAGACAGTTCTGTAAAGCACTATGGGACAGTATATAGTCTAATTGCTATTGCAAAGTGAAACATTCTGTGCATTTTTCTGTATGCACACAATGTGAATTTTAAACAACTATTAAACAAAAGGCACCTATCTACACATCTGTGAAAAACAAAAAGGAGGGGATTGTATCTCCTTTACTTTATAGCTTATTAAGTCTTAATCCATGTCACTCTGACAGTATCGGGCCAAGCTGTTCAAGCCCTCCATTTTCCACTTTGTACCCAACTGTTCCAAAACAATGCACGTGTGGCTAAGCCAGAAATGATCTGGGAAAACGGTTGTCTTGGCCATCTGTTACAAAGAAAAGGACTCCCCTACATCAAGGCATTCATTAGGCTTCCACTTTAGGACTGATAGATGGCCCCAACTGGACCACCAACTTCCTGCAAAGACGTAATTACAGGAATGTGTCTATGTTGTTTGGCTTGTTTGAGTCAGTTGCAGGAATTGTGTCTGTCTATTTTCATGAAAAGAAGGACTAGAGGTGACATGATAACAGTTGGGTTGGGTCAACCTTTTCTCCATAGCACCTGAAGGCAGGACAAAAAGCAAGGATGGAGATGAATCAAGGGGAGAACCAACCTAGAACTAAGGAGCATGTCCTGACAGTGAGAATGATTAACCAGAGGTTGTGGGTGCTCCAACACTAGAAGTTTTAAATAAGAGATTAGACAGCCATTTGTCTGAAATGGTAGAGGGTCTCCTGCTTGAGCATGGACTAGAAGACTAGATGACCTCCAAGGACCCTTCCAACTCTGTAATTCTGTTATTCTGAAATTCTATAATTCTGTTATTCTGTTAATTCTGTTAATTCTGTTAATTCTGTTAATTCTGTTAATTCTGTTAATTCTGTTAATTCTGTTAATTCTGTTAATTCTGTTAATTCTGTTAATTCTGTTAATTCTGTTAATTCTGTTAATTCTGTTATTCTGAGTCCTGGTTTAGGAGGGGGGCATTTGTCGTCCCCCCCCACAATCTGGAGAAACAAAACTGATTTTCCTGAATTTGCTCTCTTCCATGTCACATTTCAAAGGCTATCTCAAAAAAATGCAATTTTACACTTAATAAAGTTTAACTATTTTTTTATTTCAGAACTAAACAAAAGGTGTTTAAGGCAATCTCTGTCTTTTTTCTTTTTTAAAAAAAAATGCAGTCATGATTTCCCCCCCCCCAAAAAAAAGCTGAATGGCATCTGTGATAGACGATGTACTTCATTTCCTAGCAAACAGTCTATTTAGTGAAGTTTGCTCATATTTACAAGATGGTTCCCCCTCCTTCCCCCATGTTTTATTGTGCCCATAGAAAGCAACATCTGTTTCTCTGGAGGTTTATTTCTCAGTTATATTCCTTGCAACTGCTGTATTTGGAAACTATTTGAGGTAAACTATTCAGATGTGATTACACCACATGCAGGGGAGTTGGTGGAGAAGTGTGGATGTTTTCAGAATTGACAGGAGAGAGAGAGAGAGGAATGGAGGGAGGGAGAGGGGGGAGGGAGAGAGAGAGGGAGAGGGAGGGAGGGAGGGAGGGAGGGAGGGAGGGAGGGAGGGGAGAGAGAGAGAGAGAGAGAGAGAGAGAGAGAGAGAGAGAGAGAGAGAGAGAGAGAGAGAGAGAGAATGAGAATACATGCCTTGTTTTGATAGTTGATGCCAAACATTGGTTTGATTTTTATACATTAAAGATTCAGACATTCTACCAAAGGTTCTTTCTCAAGAGGCAAATGGACATTCTGGTTTTTCTTTGAAGACCCTTTGAAGCTTCTTCAGCTTTTCCATTCCCCACCAACCAGTCAGAGCTGAAGAAGCTTCTTGGATGAGAAGCGAAACCTCTTCAGAGAAAAATCAGAAACTCCAGTTGACTCCTGAAAAAAAAAAAGCACCCTTGGGACAAGCGTGACTTGGATGACTGAGTGTCTCCATAGGCATTCAGACATTCTACTTTTCTGGTGTGGTGAAATACAGAACAACTCCATTCAACTTTGGGATAGATTATGGATTATAGATCAGATTATTAGATTATAGAATGAATAATATTTTTCGTATTTTATAATATTTTGGGCTTGGACAACCTGGAACTATGCTGCCTACAGTCCACAAAATTGTCTGATACAACATCCTACCTGCCAACGACTACATCAGCTTCATCCACAATAATACAATCAATAATCAATATAAACTCAATGTAAATTGCTCCATTTCAAAGACGAAGAGCCAGCACTGTCCGAAGACGTCTCCGTGGTCATGTGGCCAGCATGACTAAATGCCGAAGGTGCACAGAATGCTGTTACCTTCCCACCAAATGTGGTTCCTATTTTTCTACTTGCATTTTTACATGCTTTCGTACTGCTAGGTTGACAGAAGCTGGGACAAGTAACGGGAGCTCACTCAGTTATGCGGCACTAGGGATTCAAACTGCTGAACTGTTGACCTTTTTGATAGACAAGCTGAGTGTCTTAGCCACTGAGTCCTGTATGTATAATGTTGTATATCAGAGATTGTCTGACTTCCGTAGATGCCACATGCTAAACAAATAAATAACCTAATACATATAAGAAGTTCTCAATTCCATTCACAAGAATTTCCTCAGAACTCTTTTTCCCCTGTGAAAGCAACTTTAAATGAAAGTTTTCCTCCTTCAAATTAAGTGAGAGCTGCTACGCTTTTTTTTTTTAAAAAAAAAGAAAATGCATGGATAATTTCTTTTTCTGGGAGTAACACAGCTGTTGATAATCTCAAGGATGCCACAACTTCTTCAGTTTTAATCTTTGTGCACTTTTTGTGGAGGCAGACATGCAGAAAGAAATATTGTAAATAAACAAACCGTAATCTTCGGAATTATATGGCAGGGCTCAACAAAGTAAACACTCTGGTATTAACTACTTTAATCAGATAGTTTGAACTACATAAAGAGCAGGAGAGCAAAATTGACTTATATTAAGTTAATCATCATTCAGTCAGTTGATTGGGGAATTAACTGAGGGAGATGAAAGTTTATATTTGTAACTGCACAAAACATATAGAACACATACAAGTGTGTGTGTTTTATGCATCTGGCAAATATACACTGTTGTTTTGATCAGTGTGTGTGCATACATATATATACACACACATACCTAAACAGGCCCATTAAATATTTGTATCAATATCAATGTATAGATAGATAGATAGATAGATAGATAGATAGATAGATAGATAGATAGATAGATAGATAGGCAGGCAGGCAGGCAGGCAGGCAGGCAGGCAGGCAGGCAGGCAGGCAGGCAGGCAGGCAGGCAGGCAGGCAGGCAGGCAGGCAGGCAGGCAGGCAGGCAGGCAGGCAGGCAGGCAGGCAGGCAGGCAGACAATAAATAGATAGATAGATAGATAGATAGATAGATAGATAGATAGATAGATAGATAGATAGATAGATAGATAGAGGTATAGGTATAGGTATAGGTATAGGTATAGGTATAGGTATAGGTATAGGTATAGGTATAGGTATAGGTATAGGTATAGGTATAGGTATAGGTATAGGTAGGGAGGTAGGGAGGGAGGTATAGGTATAGGTAAAGGTAGATGGATAGATAGATAGATAGATAGATAGATAGATAGATAGATAGATAGATAGATGTATAGGTATAGGTATAGGTATAGGTATAGGTATAGGTATAGGTATAGGTATAGGTATAGGTATAGGTATAGGTATAGGTATAGGTAGGGAGGTAGGGAGGGAGGTATAGGTATAGGTAAAGGTAGATGGATAGATAGATAGATAGATAGATAGATAGATAGATAGATAGATAGATAGATGTATAGGTATAGGTATAGGTATAGGTATAGGTATAGGTATAGGTATAGGTATAGGTATAGGTATAGGTATAGGTATAGGTATAGGTATAGGTATAGGTATAGGTATAGGTATAGGTATAGGTATAGGTATAGGTATAGGTATAGGTATAGGTAGGGAGGTAGGTAGGGAGGTATAGATATAGGTAAAGGTGGATGGATAGATGATAGATAGATAGATAGATAGATAGATAGATAGATAGATAGATAGATAGATAGATAGATAGATAAATTGATCGTGTGTGTGTGTGTGTGTGTGTGTGTGTGTTTGTGTGTTAAATATCAATATATGTCCCTATTTAAACGTGGTACATTTTAATTGTCTATAATATGAGGCAGGGAATATTTGAACCTTTCCAGAAAATTCCAGTTTCCCTTTCCAATTTCTCAGTGCCAAAATAGTAACAAAAAAAGAGGAGTCCATGAGTGAGTGAGTGTTAAAAATGAGATATTAAAAAGAAAAAACAAAGAAAGAAAGGGAAGGAAAAGCTGCTGTAGACCTGGAAATTTCAGGTTAGTCTAAAGCTCTGTATTATCTCCAAGGGCAGCCCTCTAAAGTCTGCTGACGTGTAATCAATCAACGGAATGAGCTCCCGTTACTTGTCCCAGCTTCTGCCAACCTAGCAGTTCTAAAGCACATAAAAATGCAAGTAGAAAAATAGGAACCACCTTTGGTGGGAAGGGAACAGCGTTCAGTGCGCCTTCGGTGTTTAGTCAATGCCGGCCACATGACCACGGAGACGTCTTCGGAGAGCGCTGGCTCTTCGGCTTTGAAACAGTGATGTGCACCGCCCCCTAGAGTTGGGATGTCTAGCACATATGTGTGCTTAATCATTTACCTTAATCAAGGTTATGCTCTGGTCCTTTCCTCTCTAACACGAGGGGAGGCTATTGTAAAAACTGTATCATTTCCTTCCCTACAGACAGTCCTTGACTTGCAACGATTCATTTAGTAACCCCTTGAAGTTACCACTGGAAAAAGTCCTGGAAAAATGTGACTATATGACCCTTTTTCACACTTACCACCGTTGCACGGTATTTTGTGGTCAAAATTCAAGCATGACTCCTATTTATGACAGCTGCAGTGCCCAGAGCTCACAAGATCTTCCCACAAGCAAAGTCAACCAGATTCATTTAACAACCATGTTACTAACTTAACAACGGTAGCAATTCACTTAATAACCATGGCAAGAAAAGTTGTAAAATGCAGTGAAACTCACTCCACCTCTGTCTTGCTTAGTAATGGAAATTTTGGCAGCAATTGTAGCCATTAGTCGAGGATTATCTGTAGGCAGAAGTGGTTTTCAGCCGGTTCTTACTGGGTCAAGTGAACCAGTAGCAGCAGCTGCTGGAAGCTCCACCCACACGCCCCGATGTAATGCACATGCACAGAAGGTGGCAGGTGCGAGCAAAGTGAGCCTGTTTGTGAGCGCATTCACATTTGAGAACCGGCAGCAAAGGTAAATAAATCCCACCACTGCCTGTAGGTGTATGTTCATGTACATATACAGTAGATATCTGTGCCTTTGTGTGTCTGTATATGTGTGTGTAAAATCAACCTTTTGATCGCAGCTTATTTGCTGTATTCTTCCCCCTTCCCCCTTTTTCCTTTTTTTTTTTTTCTTTTTTGTTACTAGAGGGGAAAATATTCAGAAGTAATTGTGGAAAGGAAAATACATTTTCACCAAGTGGGTCTCAATTATCGCATCAACAGCCATATTCTCGTGTGTAAATTGTCTTTTTTTATATATATTAAGAAATGCCCTCGAGTGGATGAACTCTCTTTGGGATTGTTCCAAATGAAGTATCTTATTTTCTGGAAAGAATGATGGTCTCTGGGGAAGAGAATTGCCAAGAGTTGTAAGAAAAGCAAGGTGTTGCCATGTAATGTAACATTATGATTTAAAAGTGTTAAAGTGACTGATTATCATTTTTTTTTTACTTAAGCATTGTGTACTCTTCAGCCTTCCAACGGAGGCCTGAAATAAACTACGAGATAATTCCACAAATGGGAGACGTGGTATTTCTAGGCAAACGTGTCAGCCTTAGGCTTCCCCATAAATTTGTCTGCTAGCATAATTGTAAATATATCTTCCCGTGTTTGGAAACTATTACAATATGCATTGGTTTGTTTGTGTGTGTTTTCTCCACGTATATCAAAGTGTGCGATTGAGGAATTATTGCTCACAGAAAGAAGCAAGAGAATTGTTTCCAGAGAGCTTACATTTTTGATAGTATTGGAAAAGTATTGCCAATACTCATCAGAAGTCCTAAAGGATTGTAAAGATTAATTCTTCATATCTGAAACTATTTAGAAAACTATGTGAAGAGGCTAAACCTACAACTGTCAGCAGATGACTTTGGACGCATGAAAGAATAGGTATACATTTTAGTGGGACAAAAGTTTGTTTTGAAAGAAACCAACAACTGAGTTATTTTCTTTATCTATAATCCAGTATAGTTTCTGGAACCTTCATGTTCCAGAAGCTATAAAAGTAAAGGTAAAGGTTCCGCTCACCCATATATGCCAGTCGTTCCTGACTCTAGGGGGTGGTGCTCATCTCTGTTTCAAAGCCAAAGAGCCAGCGCTGTCCGAAGATGTCTCTGTGGTCACGTGGTCGGCATAACCAAATGCTGAAGGCGCATGGAATGCTGTTCCCTTCCCATCAAAGGTGGTTCCTATTTTTCTACTTGCATTTTATGTGCTTTCAAACTGCTAGGTTGGCAGAAGCTGGAACAAGTAACGGGAGCTCACTCCGTTGCAACGCGAGGGATTCGAACCGCCAAACTGCCAGGATTTATTATATTATATTATATTATACTAATGGATTTATTATAAATCCATTTTTTGTTCCTTTCATTTCCAATGCATACACCTTTCTTAAATACTACCCATATCAAAAGCTCGTCAAAACACAGTCCCCACATGAAGAGTAAGGTAAAGGTAAAGGTACCCCTTGTGCATGTGTGCTAGTTGTTCCAGACTCTAGGGGGCAGTGCTCATCTCTGCTTCAAAGCCAAAGAGCCAGCGCTGTTCGAAGATGTCTCCGTGGTCATGTGACTAAATGCCGAAGGCACACGGAACGCTGTTACCTTCCCAGCAAACATGGTTCCTATTTTTCTACTTGCATTTCTACATGCTTTCAAATTTCTAGGTTGGCAGAAGCTGGGACAAGTCATAGGAGCTCACTCTTTTATGTGGCACTAGGGATTCGAATCGCTAAACTGCCGACCTTTCTGATCGACAAGCTCAGCGTCTTAGCCACTAAGCCACCGCGTCCCTTCCAGAAGCTATACTTGATTACAATTAAGATAGCATTCTGGTTAGAGTACAGTTTCTCAACTTTGGCAAATTGTAGATGTGTAAACATCAATCTCCAGATTATTAGAAACATCTGGAGAATTCTAGGAGTGATGTCCACCCATATGAAATTTTCCCAGCATGGGACTTTAAGAAGATTTGAGTTTGAAACGCCACTTTTATCAAAACTAGGTATCCTCTCAAATATGAAGCCGAAAGACAAAGAATCCTCTTGCCATAATACAATGATTATAGGTTAGAGATGTTGGTCTTCTTCACCCAGCTGCTGGCCATGTTGCTTAGGAATGCTAAGAGATTCTTTCTCAACACATCCGAATAGTAGGAAAGACTGAAATTCAGCCTGCTTAGGAAAGACTGACATTGAATATCTATCCATCCATTCATCCATCCATCCATCCATCCATCCATCCATCCATCCATCCATCTATCATCCATCTATCTATCTATCTATCTATCTATCTATCTATCTATCTATCTATCTATCTATCTATCTATCTACCTACCTACCTACCTACCTACCTACCTACATACATACATACATACATACATACATACATATACACACAAACATACCTACACACATATAGATGTAGACAGGTGAACGAACACACCTTCCACGCATGTGTATGGCCTTATGTGCTTGCGCTTTGCTTGCGCGCATGGCTTGCACGCATGCACGTGGCTAAATAGGATGGCATAGAGCCATAGGTCGCCACTACCAGTTTGCCTGAACTGGTCCGAACCGGCTGAATACCACTTCTGACATAGAGTATATTATATACAGTGCCCTCAATTTAAGCTCAATTCCTGGTCCTTTCATAGGAATACTTAGGTTACTTTAGTTCTATCCCACTGGTTTCGGTAGGTCTATTCTAAGGTTGATTAAGCCTGGATTTAAACTACTATAAAGTTAATAAACTTTTCAAGAAAAAAAATGGAGCTTTTGGCAATGTAACCTTGGCGACGTCGTGCCTATATGCCCTGTGTCCTGTCTCTTCACCCTTGGCTCTGAGCAATTCCTCTCCTTCCACGGATACATTTAATATCCCTTACTATGGTTTAATTCCCTGTCTTTCAGAAACAAGGGCAATACTTCCCACTAAGGCAATACGTATTAATCTGATTGAGAATGTTTTATTAGGAACTAACAGCCTTCTGCCTGTTTTAAAAAGATATACTATTGATTGCCCGGAATGTTAGAAATAATTTTTGTTCGCCTGACTGAGTTTATCTTTTCTCGGTAATATTTCACAGTTGAAATCCTTCCTCTTGAAAACTTCCAGAAATACTGTTCATTTAAAAATATCATCCTCCTCCTCCACCATTCTTTTCTATAGACGGACAAAATTTGTCCTTCCTAAATTGTTCAGTTTCCAAATTTACCCGTTAATATATTTAGAAATGAAACAAATATAAATTATGCATTTCCAACTTAATTTAAAATGCATTATGCACTGTGATGTTCTCTCGAATTGATATTATTAAGGGAACAAATCTGTATGGATTAATTTTGAATCCTTCCTTTTTTTTTTAATTCAGTGACAAGCATTGTTGTCCTTAGGTGTAAAGAAAGAAAACAAATGGTAAAGAAAACAACATATATGTCTTTCTTTTCTTTTTTTGGCCTGTATTGTTTTTGTTAATTTTGTCCCAAAATATGTTTCTCTTTTGAAAAGTTGGTTAAAAACTGTTCAGGCTGTTTAGAAAGAAACCCCAATAACAACACTCTTCTGATCTATTTTAATCAGAAGTACACAATAGAATTCCCTATGCTACTAGGATCGATATTCTCAGTTTGGATAACTTAGAACTGTGTTGCTTGTGGTAAGGCCTAGGTATTGCATACAAAATTATGTGTAGTAATGTTTTACCTGTAAATGATTTTTTCGGTTTTAATCGCAATAATATGTGTGCTAACAGCCACTTTAAACTCAATGTAAATCATTCTAAGCTTGACTGTAAAAAAATATGATTTCTGTAATAGAGTTGTAAAAATCTGGGGTTCGGCTACAAATTTTCACAGTTTCAGTCACAAATTGACTTCCGTGGACCTTACATCATACTTAAGGAGGAGACGTGAATAAGTGTACTAATGTGTCCATCGTCCATGTCAATGTATTTTTACTCTCTTATTCTTCTTCTCATTTTTGTTTGACAAATTCTAACAAATAAATAAATAAACAAAGAAACAAAAAACCTCTAACTCTCACATCTTGGACATAAATTGTTTCAACTTCTACTCTCAAAATGATGCTAAAGGGCATTGCACACCAGAACAAGAGCTGAGGTGGCGCAGTGGTTAGGGTGCAGTACTGCAGGCCACTTCACCTGACTGTTATCTGCAGTTCAGCGGTTCAAATCTCACCGGCTCAAGGTTGACTCAGCCTTCCATCCTTCCGAGGTGGGTGAAATGTGGACCCGGATTGTTGGGGGCGATATGCTGACTCTGTAAACCGCTTAGAGAGGGCTGAAAGCCCTATGAAGCGGTATATAAGTCTAACTGCTATTGCTATTGCTATTGCTATAGAACAACTAGACACAAGGACAGTTTTTCCCCGAATGTCATCACTCTGCTAAACAAATAATTCCTTCAACACTGTCAAACTATTCACTAAGGCTGCATTACTATTACTATTAGTCTTCTCATCGTTCCTATCATCCATCTCCTCCCACTTATGACTGTAACATTGTTGCTTGTATCCCTAAGATTTGTATTGATATCGATTGTTTCCTGATTGCTTATTTGTACCCTATGACTATCATTAAGTGTTGCACCTTATGATTCATGATGAATGTATCTTTTCTTTTACGTACACTGAGAGCATCTGCACCAAAGACAAATTCCTTGTGTGTCCAATCACACTTGGCCAATAAAGAATTCTATTCTATTCTATAAAGATGTTGTAAACTAAATAACAGATTGGTTGGATGGGGCATTTTCAACTGCACTCTTTGTTCCCATGAATTTCAGTGGAATGAAAAATAAACGAAGACACAGGAACCAAGATGGGGCAACTCCTGGTTTTCTTCCCTAGTCAATTCAGCTAATCTGCTAAGACTCAAATAATAATAATTCTACCCTCACAAACTCTTCCCATTCGCTTCCCTCTTGCCCTTTCCTTTTGCGCTGTCCTAAATCTACCCTCTCTTCCTTTAAAGCAGGTCAAGGAAACAGAGTCCGCATTCTTAATTAGTCCCTCTTTCCTCCACACTAATAAAAACAGAGGATAATTTCTCTCTGGTTTCAATAACTGCTAGCTGTTGTACAAAATTGTAGGAGACATAATGCAGATCAAGATGCCGTCTTGAAGTGGAGCAAGAGAACAAGCAGTGCCATAATAAGCAGATTTTAATGATTTACTATAAATCAGCATTTTTTTGCCCTGTCAGGCAGATTGAGGAGGCCGACAGCTCTTCACATGTCTGCCTCACAAATGCCTTCCTGATGAATCATGTGCTTTGAATCACTGATCACAACATTCAAACGGCACATCCAAATAATGAGGGAAACATTTCCTTCCCGGCTTTACAACTGGCCTCGGATGCCAGGAGTAACTGTTCAGAGTAGCATGGTAGTTAAACACCAGAACCGAGACTGTCTTGGTTGGGAGACAGGAATAATCGCTACATCTTCCAGGTTAGCTTACTAGTATGTTCCCATACCCCCACTTACTGAGTTGAGATGCTTTTCAAGGAATTACTCTGAAGAATTTTCAGCCTGAAGGACCCACACGGAACAAGTATAAGTTTAACAAAATAGCAAAGCTAGGAAGGGACCTTGGAGTTTTTCTAGTCCAACCTCCTGCTCAAGCAGGAAACTCTACATCATTTCATACAAATGGTTGTCTAATATCTTCTTTGAAACCTCCAAGTTCGGAGCACTTACAACTTCTGAAGGCAAGTAAGTAGTAAGGCCACACTTGGAATATTGCATTCAGTTTTGGTCACCACGATGTAGAAAAGATGTGGAGACTCTAGAAAGAGTGCAGAGAAGAGCAACAAAGATGATTAGGGGACTGGAGGCTAAAACATATGAAGAACAGTTGCAGGAATTGGGTATGTGTAGTTTAATAAAAAGACGGACTAGGGGAGACATGATAGCAGTGTTCCAATACCTCAGGGACTGCCCCAAAGAAGAGGGAGTCAAGCTATTCTCCAAAGCACCTGAGGGCAGGACAAGAAGCAATAGGTGGAATCTAATCAAGGACAGAAGCAACCTAGAAATAAGGAGAATTTCCCTGATAGTTAGAACAATTAATCAGTGGAACAGCTTGCCTCCATAAGTTGTTAATGCTCCAACACTGGAAGTTTTTAAGAGATTGGACAGGCATTTGTCTGAAATGGGATAGGATTTCCTGCCTAAGCAGGGGGTTGGACTTGAAGACCTCCAAGGTCCCTTCCAACTCTGTTATTCTATTCTATTCTAAGTTTGGAAGATGAACAAATTGTTCATTCCACAAGTGTTCTAACTGTCAGGAAATTTCTTCTTGCTTCTAAGTTGCTTCTCTCTTCTTCCTTCTCTATCATTCTATTGGAAAAGTGGTAAGACAGAGGGTTTAGGAACTTTTAAATAGTGGTTGTGAAGAACTGGCGGAATCATCTCTCAGGAAGAACCAACAAAACAAGGGGGCTATTATAATCAAGATTAACCGATAGAGAAGATTCATTTATTAGATTTATGGGCTGCCCATCTCATCTGGAGGAGAAAGAGGCTGCAACCTACATCTCCTACAACTCCAACTTGATTCCAAGTATCATTAGAAATGAACTAAGCCATAGTTGGTTTATTAAGAGAGTGGAGGAAGGTAAAACTTGAGTTGAAGGAGGTAAAACTCTTAATTGTGATGATGGACAGTTTCTCCTTCCAATCTGTAATGATCACGAACCTTCTCCATACAGCTATGATCCTTCTGAAATATTTTTTTTAGTTTTCACCGTTGATTATTCTTGAACCCATGTAACATTGTTATAGAGTTTCTGAGGTTCTGGCATATACTATCATTTTAAAGGTAGAACCGAGGTGGCGCAGTGGTTAGGGTGCAGTACTGCAGGCCACTGCAGCTGACTGTTATCTGCAGTTCAGTGGTTCTAATCTCAACGGCTCAAGGTTGACTCAGCCTCCCATCCTTCCGAGGTGGGTGAAATGAGGACCCAGACTGTGGGGGCGATATGCTGACTCTGTAAACCGCTTAGAGAGGGCTGAAAGCCCTATGAAGCGGTATATAAGTCTAACTGCTATTGCTATATCGGGAATGTCTTTGGGTGGACAGCAACTTTGAGCATCAACTGAACATTACTTAAATGCTCGCTTTATATATATTTTAGATCCAAATCAATATTTATTACAGTTACAGACTTGCATTTGGGAATAGGATGGAGTCATTTGGAAAAAAAAAATTAAAAATATCATGGACGTAAAGCATAAAAAACCATATAAAGTAACAGAGCTAAAAAAAACCCTCCTAAAACTATCTATAATAGAAGGTATGAAAAGATATAAAAAACTGAGCATCTACAAAGAGATTTAGTAAAGCACGGGGCAAGGTTCTATGGATATATTTGAGAGAATGTACCTATCGGGTTACAGAAAGACTAATATCAGCCAGAAAATGAGAGTCCAATTTCTTCTCACTTGGCTGGAAAAAAGCCTCTTATCTGGGACCCCAGAGAGCCAACCACGGTGGGTTAACCTTCCCCAGTGGGGTATCTTGTGAATACATTGTCTCTACAACTGCCCAAATCCCCTTACACCTGCAGATATCCACAGCATTATCACAAGTATCTGCCTTGGAGATTTGGCTTTCTCTTCCATATACACTGTGAATACCACAAAGAAATTTGATATGAATGCTTTTCTTTGTGTTCATTTCATTTCAAATGCACACACCTTTCTTAAAAAAACAACTCCCCATATTCAAAGCCAATCAAAACACAGTCTCCACCAGGGGAGTCATCACGTGTCAACTTGTAAAGCATTCCTGGCCTGCTCTTGAGTTGCCATAGGCAGGAGGGGGGGGAGAACTGATGGAGCAGTTCAGTGGTGGGATTCAAATAATTTAACAACCGGTTAATGACCAGCAGGTAGGTGGGGCTTGGTGGTCATGTGACTGGGTGGGCATGGCCAACTCAACATCATTCACGTTGATGGGCGCTTCACCTTAGCTGTTACAATGTAATAAGGGTTAACCAGAGAGGCAGTTTCTGTAAGCAGGGCAATAAAGATTAGGCTAGAAACAACACCAGAATGTTTCCTTCCTGCCTTCCTTACAGGGTTAGCCCTGTAAAGTGGAAAAAAACAAAATGAGATTTCTTCCAACAACCGGTTCTCTGAACTGCTTAGAAAGTTACCAACCGGTTCTCCCGAGTAGGTGCAAATTGGCTGAATCCCACCACTGGAGCAGTTCATCAGCCATGACCAGAAGCACATTCCATGCACACTTTTCTCAAGGCTGTGTCTCAGGTCACCAGAGCCCGCTGGAGAGATGTGTTTCCACCAGGGGTGTCAAACTCGTCATAACATGTTGTCATGTGACGTATCATGGCTTTTCCCCCTTTGCCAAACCGAGGGTGGGCGTGGCCAGCACTTTACCCATCCGGGCTGTGAGTTGGATACCCCTGGTCTTTACCATAACAAATTTATTATAAATCCATTTTTTGTTCATTTCATTTCCAGTGCACACACCTTTCTTAAATACTACCCATATCAAAAGCCCGTCAAAACACAGTCCCCACATGAAGAGTAAGGTAAAGGTAAAGGTACCCCTCGTGCATGTGTGCTAGTTGTTCCAGACTCTAGGGGGCAGTGCTCATCTCTGCTTCAAAGCCAAAGAGCCAGCGCTGTTCGAAGATGTCTCCGTGGTCATGTGACTAAATGCCGAAGGCACACGGAATGCTGTTATCTTCCCAGCAAACATGGTTCCAATTTTTCTACTTGCATTTCTACATGCTTTCAAACTTCTAGGTTGGCAGAAGCTGGGACAAGTAACAGAAGCTCACTCTTTCATATGGCACTAGGGATTCGAATCGCTAAACTGCCGACTTTTCTGATCGACAAGCTCAGTGTCTTAGACACTGAGCCACCGCATCCCTAATCACATGAAGAGTTAATCTTACATAAGCATGACTTTCCCTAGGTAGCCTCCTGTTACCTGCATCCTTTGGATATTTTGAGACTAATTATTAAGTGGCTTTCATTTAGTGTGAGTTAAAGTGAGTTTGCAAACAAATTTAACATCTGTCCTGAGAATTGGTCCTATCTCCTTGTCAGAGAGTGTAAGACATGGTGGTCTGACCCAGCTCAAATTTCATCCTGATGGCAGTGATCTTTACTCTAGCTGTCAAAACGATCAGTCTCTGTAAACACTGTTGAAATACATGTTATTCTCCTCTCAGAGGGAATAACCTTTTATGCAGGTGGATTCTATTCTGTTCCCTAAATATCCTGGTAGACTACAAGTAGCAGGGCCTGGAGGTAAATACACCAAAATACTTTTTGCAGTGTTTTGAAATGGAAAAGCTATCCAGCTTGACCTTAGCTATATCTTCTGGTTCACCAACAAAAGGGCGACCGACAAAAGCGCACCCGACTAAACCGCGATGACAAAACCGCGAGTTCTAAACCGCACCAACGAATGAGTGCTGAAGCGCGCTGAAAACAGCGAGCCGACAGAAGCGCGCTCTAAACCTAACCCTAAATCTAACCCTAAATCCAGGGGTGGGTTTCAACCAGTTCGCGGCGGTCCCTGCGAACCGGTTGGTCGGCGAACCCGGAAGTAAGTAACTTCTGGGAACGGCAAAGAGCCCACCCACCCGCGGTCCTTACCCAGTTTTGACGAGTTCTGTGCTTCCACGCATACGCAGGACGCATACAGCGCCTGTGTGATCCTCCAGGAGCAGCTGGAGCATCGCACAGATGCTAGTATGCATGCGTGCACCGCGCGCGTGCACGAGGACGCCGCCAGCCCCGTTCCAACCGAACCGGTTGGAATGGGGCGAGAAACCCACCCCTGCCTAAATCTAACCCTAAACCTAACCCTAAACCTAACCCTAAACCTAACCCTAAATCTAACCCTAAACCTAACCCTAAACCTAACCCTAAACCTAACCCTAAACCTAACCCTGAACCTAACCCTTACCTTAACTTAAATTGCGCTGTTGTCGGCGCACTGTTGTCGGCATGCTGTTGTGGGCACGTTGATGATGTCGCGGTTTTGGCGACGTGGTTTCGTCGGCACGCTTTAGTCGAGCGGACATTTGTCGGGTCACGATATCTTCTAAGGGGCAGGGGAAGGTGTGGGCTGCTGGGGGTTCACAGGGGTTCGGGAGAACCTCTAGCTAAGATTCTGTGCAGTTTGGAGAACCCCAAATCCCACTCTTCGCTGGCTACACCCACGTCTCCCCTCCCGGGAGTCCCCACATGGCCCGTTTTGGATGTAGGTAAGTGCAGGGGGCGCACGGAGGCTGGGGAAGGGCAAAAAATGGGCCATTGCACTCAAAAGTCAAAAAAGAATTCATCAGATCAGTTTTAGTTTATAGATTCTATGTCCGCTGTTCATTTTGGCCCCTTATTTCTCTCAATCCAGCTGTGCTTCCCCCCCCCCCCGCTTCAAATTTACCTCAGCCTTCCTCTTACAAAAGATGCTAAACAGTCAGAACTTCGCTATGGAGAGGAAAGAAGGAAAAAAGCATATTCCCATCTTGCCTATAACAATGTACTCTACATGGGGCTGCCCTTGAAGAGCATCCGGAAGCTCCAGTTGATGCTAAATGCAGCAGGCCGCAAGGTTTTGTGCAGATCCTGGTGTGCACATGAATCGCTTTTCCTGCAGGAGCTGCATTGGTTGCCGATTTGCTTCCGGGTGCAATTCAAAGTGCTGGTTGTCACCTTTAAAGCCCTTCATGGCTTGGGACCAGGTTATCTGAGTGACCATTTCTTGCCAATCACTTCTACCTGACCCATCAGATTGGGGAGGCAGGGAATGCTGCAGGTCCCATCCCCAAGGAAGATACACTTGGTGGTACACAGAAGAAGGCCTTCTCAGTGGTGGCTCCCTCTCTCTGGAACATCATTCCGCCAGACCTGGTTCTGCTAGAGGGCCTGGGGAACCCAGAGTGGGATGGAGCCCATTAAATGGCTTGTTTGATCAACTGTTGCTGGGGCAGGAGGTGGGGAGTGATTTTATTACATTAATTTATTTTGATTTTTTATTAGTTTTACTGTTTTTAGGTGTGGTTTTTATATTCTGTAAGCCGCCTTGAGTAACCATGGCCAAATAGGTGACAATATAAATTTAATAATAGATAGATAGATAGATGATAGATAGATAGATAGATAGATAGATAGATAGATAGATAGATAGATAGATAGATAGCGATAGCGATAGCGATAGCAATAGCAATAGCAATAGCAATAGCAATAGCAGTTAGACTTATATACCGCTTCATAGGGCTTTCAGCCCTCTCTAAGCGGTTTACAGAGTCAGCATATCGCCCCCACAGTCTGGGTCCTCATTTCACCCACCTCAGAAGGATGGAAGGCTGAGTCAACCTTGAGCCGGTGAGATTAGAACCGCTGAGCTGCAGATAACAGTCAGCTGAAGTGGCCTGCAGTACTGCACTCTAACCACTGCGCCACCTCGGCTCCAGCTAGATAGATGATAGACAGACAGACAGACAGACAGAAAATAAATACATAAATAAATAAATATTTCTTGTGGAGAAAAACAACCTTGGATGAGAAAGAGAGAGAGAGAGAGACAGAGAGAGAGACAGAGAGAGAGAGACAGAGAGAGACACAGACACAGACAGAGAGAGACAGATACAGACACAGGCATCTGTGTAGCCTTTTTGGAAATGTTGTACTTCACAGAGAGCTAAAAATCTAGTTTTATTTTAGCAAGCTGCCAGAAGTAGACAAAATGGGCGAAAATCTGATGCACCACAATTAAATAGGATTTCCCCCCCTTCTTCTTTACTCTGGAGCAAATCACAATCTCTCTCTTTTCCTCTTTTTTTTTTGCCTTGCCTTCCCCCCTTTTTCCCCCTGCAGTGAATTTAAAACATAACAGCGTCTAATTCAAAGCTGTATTTTCCAAAGCAAATCCATTTGTTTAATTTTAATACGAACATACTTAATTTCATGGTCATTTGGTTAAAGCTGTTATATTTCTTAATGTGATACTCGTTGGAAGCAGTGGTCATCCTGCGAGGGGCAGGGACGAGGCGGGGAGGGGACCTTCAGGGAAACAGGAATATAAGAAAAGAAAGGACCATCGAACCATTTTGTATGACCCAAGGATAGATTTGATTCACATATTTCTTTTTTTTTAAAAGAAACTATTTCTTCTTTTTTTGTAATCTTTTTTTTAAAAAAATCTGGCTTATTACTTTGGGATTGGGGAGGTTACAAAAACATGAACCCCTTAAAATGCATCTTTAGCATCTCTCTTCAAAAGCATAATTAGATATTTATTTCAGGCATACCAATATCTTTGCAGCGGCTAATAAGATGCAGCCCATTTGAATATTAATATAATAAATGATTAAATTAAACAGCAAGATTCAGACTCAGAAATAGCCTTTATAGATCCCAGGGGGTCAGTAAAACGGTATTCCGTTTCTTCCTACAGTTAACATAGTACAAGGGACATGAATGCGTAAAGCAATATTTATCTTATGAAACATGGGGTGTTCTATCGGGCTTTCCGGTTTTATGGCTCCATGGTCTGAATTGGAGTCCCGGGATGAATGGCTTGTGGCGGGACCCCATAGCTACACTTCCCATTCCAGTGGTTTTGGGGTATCAAAGGGATGCATAGCTCCTTTGGCTGATCGACATGACAAGCAGACCCAAACTCGGGTTGACAATCTTTGGCATGTGATTGGATCCTTCTGGAAGGAGTTGTCACCAATGGTGGGCTTCAAATAATTTAACAACGGGTTCTCTGCCTTTAATGACCAGCTGCGTAGGCGGGGCTTGGGGGTCATGTGACTGTATGGGTGTGGCCAACTCAACATCACTCACATCGATGGGCGCTTCATCTTAGCTGCGACAATGTAATAAGGGTTAACCGGAAAGGCAGTTTCTGTAAGCAGGGCAATAAAGATTAGGCTAGAAACAACACCAGAATGTTTCCTTCCTTACAGGATTAGCCCTGTAAAGTGGGGAAAAACAAAAGGAGGTTTCTTCCAACAACTGGTCCTCTGAACTGCTTAGATTAGAAAGTTAACTGGTTCTCCCGAATAGGTGAGAACTGGCTGAATCCCACCACTGGTCACCATCAAGGAAATGATTTCCAGTTTGGTTGTTTGAATAGCAATAGCAGTTAGACTTATATACCGCTTCATAGGGCTGTTAGCCCTCTCTAAGCAGTTTACGAGTCAGCATATTGCTCCCAACAATCCGGGTCCGCATTTTACCCACCAGGAGGATGGAAGGCTGAGTCAACCTTGAGCCGGTGAGATTTGAACAGCCGAACTGCAGAACTGCAGTCAGCTGAAGTAGCCTGCAGTGCTGCACTCTAACCACTGCGCCACCTCGGCTCTGTATATTACTGCATACTTATTATTTATAATGTGGACCAACTCAACTGCAAAGTTCACAGCTGACTTGGTGGACTTTAGTTTCTTTTTTTCCCCCCATATCACATTATCAATTGCTAGATGAAAGGAAAATATACAAAGCTGATGGTTGCAATTGGCTGTTATCTTCTCATATTTTTATGAAAACTGCATGGACCTAAAATAATGTTTTCCCTTCCCTTTTTTCTATCTCCCTTCCCCTCCTCCCTTCCCCCTTCCTTCCTTTTCTCCCTCTTCTTTCTTTCCTCCCTTCCTGCAGACACACAATTGGGGTCTTCCAATCAGTCATGACTCCTGGCATCTGCCTGGACAAGCCCCTTCAGTTTTCTTGGCAGGATTTCAGTAATATTTGCTCTTGCCTGCTTCGTGGGGCTGAAGAGGAGTGACTTGTCCCAGGTCACCAAGTTGGCATTGCCCCTAAGGTGGGACTAGAAGTCACATCTTCCAGTTTTTTAGCCTGAAGCCTTTAACCACTACACCAGTGGTGGGTTGCAAAAAATTTTACTATCGGTTTGGGTGAGCTCCTGCATGCATTTGCGCACGTGAGCAATGTTTCTGCACATGCGCAGAAGGGTCCGGGTGGGTGGGTGGGTGGGGCCTCATGCTGCCACTACTACTGGTTCGACTGAACTGGGCTGAACTGGGAGCAACCCAGCATTGCACTACACCAAGCTGGCCCTTTTCAGTATTTTATTTTGACCAAAGTCACTTAATATAAACCACACTATCAAAACATACCTTTCCCGATTTAAAAAAAACCCCATAGATATGTACTTAATTTCAGATAATTTCAGATAAAAAGCTGCAGTCCTGCATCCAGGCAGCTTAAATGCCGTAGGAATCTCGGCAATGTAAGGATTTTTAATGGGTACAGGACTGGTCTTTGAAGAAAGAGTAGGAAGAATTATGTACAATTTTGCTCTCTGAGTCAATCAGCTTGTTGGAAGTCATTCTATTCCTCCTTCCTTTTTTCTTTTCTTTTTTTAATCTTGGAGCTTTTTATCCTTTTTTCAACAGAAGAGTTTCTAAAAAGAAAACCGGCTCCACTGAGATTTGCAAAAAATCTGTCTCCTTTATCTGCAATAGCCCCAAACAATGGAAACTGCATTCAAAGGTAAGATGGTAAGACACATCCAATAAGCATTAAGTCTCTCGCAGGTCACTGGGAGGGGGGGAAAATTCCTTTGAATGTCCACAGACTATTTTATTATTCTCAGCAACCAAAAATCTCACAGTACAATCTCTCTAAGGTACAACATTGGCAGGAAGGTAATGGATAAACATGCAACTGGATGGGGAAGACTATACTGTCTAAATTCAATAAAAGAAAAGTAAGGCGAAAACTCAAAGATAAGTGGTCTAAAGTAAATCAAAACAAATCATTTTACCAAACTTTATTCACATCTGATACCATTTTTAGAAATTAAGGTCAGTTTTGTGGAACTAATAGGGAGTTATACCTATATATCTTGGACACCATGACAATGCTAGGGAGGAAGATTTATACACTGTGGTTTCAGATGCAGAAAAAAGATATGAAAGATCAAATGGAAGTCCATGATAACAAATGAAAAATGGTCCCAGAAGCCCATAAATTAATTGAGAAAAGAAGGTTGTCATTATTTGAACATGCTTTAAAATAAGGTATGGGGTCCAGATGGCAGAGAATAGATAGGCCAACAAAGTTTGAGTAATTGATGACTTAAAAATAAAACAAGATCTTAAAGAAATGAATCACGTAGGGAGAAATGAATCACGTTGGGTGAGTTAGAAAAGGAATATTAGATAGAAAAAAGACTCTCTCTCTCTCTCTCTCTCTCTCTGTTTCACTCTCTCTAAAAAAGAAAGAAAGAAAAATAAAACCAAACAAAGCATCCAATAGTAAGTTACTGCCAAATCAAAGTAGAGGGAAATGAACGTTTTTATATTTATCCTATCTAAATAAATATCTGCAATAAAAAAAAAAAATCTCAGCCGGCAATTTGTTTTCCATTAGGGCTCCATTTCAATTGTAATTTCATTAACCTCTTCCGTGTTGACTTTACAGTTTTTTTTTTTGACCATCTAAGGATTATAAAGAATGTACTCAGAAAAAAAAATTAGCAAAGCCCACCACCATAAAAATCACAATTAGCATTTTGTTAACCTTTTGGGCCATTCTGAAGAGGCCCTACGCTAGGAGTCATCTTAAAACCACCGTGTTTTATTGTCGGCGGGGATAGTGTCATATTTATTTCCAAGAAAATAAATTTCTAACTGCAGAAGTGCTTCCTTCACTGAATTTACCATCAGCAGGTCAAGTGGCTCAGTAAAAAAAATAAAAATAAAAATGGAGAAAGTATATTCTTCAACTAGGTCAAGCAAAGGTTACCCATGTGATGAAATGAACCAATATTGACATTTTTGACTTCCTGAAACACCCCAATTAAGCACATTTTTGATCTCAGTTATAGAATGTATCTATAAATAATGCATCTAAATGTATCTATAAACATATATAAATATGGATATGGGTAGACCTTTCGAAGGCCACTCAATGGTTACAGGTTCCCAAAAATCTCATTTTTTGTAGACTTTATACATTATGCACTGTCAATCATGTTTCTCATATCACAACTGACAGCATATGACTATATAAACACTGTCTGAAAACTATACATAATAAAAAAATTAGTAGGTATTTCATTCAATGAGAAATGTCCCACCATTGCCACCCAATTTGCTTCCATTCAAAAAGAGGATTTACCTACCAACCATCCAGACAACCAATTAAGAGATTCCTATAAAATGCATAAAATTTATTAAACAGATAACTCTGGTGAATATAAAAATTGTTCTGTTATATTATGCTTTGCACACGCACCTACAGATATTAGATACCTCAATTCAAAAGAAATGAGAGGAATAGATATTCTAGAATATTTCCAATATATTAAGCACCTCTTTCAAACTGATTTCACCCATTTGTATTCTTTAAAAAAAAAAGACAAGTGGCATAGCTTTTCTAGAAAGTTTATCTCTTTAAAAATAAAAATGGAAAGTTGTGTGACCGGAATTCCTCTTCATATTCCAAATACTCTGCATGTTAAAGAAAATAGCAACACAGGAATGATAACATTGGATAAACCTATTGCTTATGATCTCGCTATCTCCCAATCTATATGCAGGCCGTGTATTCTTGGAGAAAACTAGAATGCATTTCAGATAAATACAACCTATAATTAGTTTTCATTGACGTGAAAAGATACTATTACAACTAGATAGGCTACCAGAATGCCTCCACAAACACCAACAAGCAGTCAAAAGACATGATGAAAACCCTTCATTACCCAACACATGGGCAGATCTAACCATAGTTTCAACAGAGGAAGTGTAACCATCCTAGACCAAGTCAAGTCCAAAAATGCTAGAGAATTCCTGGAAGCATGTCATTCTGACAAATCAGCCATCAACAAGCACATAAATACAAACAACATCTACATACCATTCAAAAGAGATAACCAACAAGCCAAAAAGGGAAAGAAAAAGACCAGAATACCTCCTTACCAGCAATCACTATCCTGATGAGCAGGGATTAACATCAGATTAACAATCAAGAAGTAAACAATAGTCAATTAAGAAACTGGCAAGCAAGTAAACACATTTACTGATAAGTACACAGCCCAACCAAAGAACTACCAAGGCCACTCCCACCAACAGTAACAAAGCAAACCTCTAGAACAGGGGTGTCAAACTCAATTTCATTGAGAGCCGCATCAGGGTTGTGTTTGACTTCAGGGGGGCCATGGTGGGCGTGGCTGGGGTGGGTGTGGCCAGCTCAATATCATTCATGTTGGGGGTGGCCCAACCGCTTTGCCAGTGAAAACGGGCTCCTTAGCTCCGTTTTTGGCCGTGACGGCCTCCTGCAACCAGCTATCAGCAAAAATGGAACTCACAAGGATGCACACAGCCTTCCCGAGCTCCGTTTTCATTGGCAGAGGCACTGCGGGCTGGTCCTTTTCTGTTTCCAAGGCACCACCACAGGCGAGATCTAAACATCCCACCAGCCGGATCCGGCCCCCAGGGCTTGAGTTTGACACCCCTGTTCTAGAATGTAACCTGTGATCCAACCTCACTCCCTACTAGCACTGATGATGTTACTTAGTTTGGCAATGAAATATCTGTAGGAAAGTGGTGGGTTTCAAAAATTGTGGGAACCTACTCTTTGGAATCTACTTTGTGGGAGCGGCTTGCCACCCATGTGACCGGATATGAAATTATGAATAGTACTTAGATCGGTCCAAGTAGCTATTCAGAAGTTAGTGGTTAGAAGCAATTGTAAAGCAAGATATGGAATTAAAACCAGAAATATTTTGTTGGCTATTTGAAAGGGAGTATAATATATATTTAATTTTACACATGTTAGCAGCTGCTGGAATTGTGTTTGTGGCCTGCTTTCTGGGTCTACTGGTGGAACCTCTTCTAACTGGTTCGGTAGATTTGACGAACCGGTTCTACCGAATAGGTGCGAACTGGTAGGAACCCACCTCTGCTGTAGGAAAACCAGCAAGCTCAGAGAGCACCAAGAACTCCTCTTTTCAACCCTGAGCTGCAAAATATTCTCCTCTATCAGTACCCCATAAGAGGTACAGCAAACACAAAGTAGAGGAGCTTAAAAAGAATAGCAGTGAGAAGCTTCCAAAAGCATGTTAAATAAGAATAAGGATTTCCTCATTCTTTTCCATTTAATTCCTCTCAAGGCTTCTCCTTTTATCAGTGCCTCGCAGAAGTGCACAGGGAAATGAATGTTCAGAAGAACGCTCAATTCAAACGTGAATTAGGCAAGGCTGCACAACTTCAACCTCCCCGCTGTTCAATATCATAGACAAGGCTATAATGAGAGAACTTTTTGACGAGGGAAAGATACCCTATGACGAAGCCTATGACACCACCGGTTTCTTTTCCACCAATGACAGTAGTAGAACATTTGCCAAAAAAAAGTGATGCAGAGACCTTGCATGATATAGGAAATGTTGCCCATTCATACAATCTGAAAATTAAAGCCAATGAAACAAAGGGCTTCACAAGTAATGGTTCACTGCCTGCTGTCTATCTCAACGGAGTTTAAATAGAGAAAGTTAACCAAGTTAAATACCTGGGATCATTGATGGAAGAATGGAAACCAGGAGCAGAAGTCCACAAGAGGATTGGTCAAGCCATCTTTTGTCTTTGGATCATAAAGCGGGTGCCTGGGTAGGAAACAAAATATTTCGGTGAAAACCAACCTTACTCCATGGACCTGAAACATAAGTGCTATTCAAAGCAGACTTAAACAAGCTTGACATTATCCTAATCCGTTGCTTGTAGCATATACTGGAAATCTCCCGGCATAACTCTTTCAAGAATTATACAATTTGACTGAGAGGTAGCAAGCAATCTACAACTGAAGATGAACTTCTAAAGTGTCCCTTAAGAAGGTTTGGACACTTACACAAAGTAGTAGAACATCCCCTTTCTTAGATGCTACTGTGGAGAAAGTGAACCCCCCTCCCCCCAATAGAAGGTCCATAAAAAAAAAATACAGGCAAAGCAAACTGAGGTCTTGAAGAACCCAAAACTCAACTTAAATGATGTGAAACAGAGAGTCATAAATCCATAAATCTCAAACTTTCCAAAATTGGACAGTCCTGTTCTAGAAAGTTATAATGACATAAATACATATGTACATGCATATGTAAGCTTACTGTATTGCTGTTATGTTTTATTATATGTACTATCTACACTCCAATTATGGTGCGCGGTGGCTCAGTGGCTAAGACAATGAGCTCGTCGATCAGAAAGGTTGGCAGTTTGAATCCCTAGTGCTGCGTAACAAAGTGAGCTCCCATTAGTTGTCACAGCTTCTGCCAACCTAGCAGTTCGAAAGCATGTAAAAATGTAAATAGAAAAATAGGAACCACCTTTGGTGGGAAGGTAACAGCATTCCGTGTGCCTTCGGAGTTTAGTCATGCCGGCCCCATGACCACAGAGACGTCTACGGGCAGTGCGGGCTCTTTTGCTTTGAAATGGAGATGAGCACCGCCCCCTAGAGTCAGGAACAACTAGCACATGGGTGTTTTGCAACTAGCACATGGATGTTTGTGAGGGAAACCTTTACCTTTACCTTTACCTTATATACATACACCAGAGGTTGGTTCCTACCAGTTCGCACCTATTCGGTAGAACCAGTTCGTCAAATCTCCTGAACCGGTTAGAAGAGGTTCCACCAGTGGACCCGGAAAGCAGGCCACACCTAAAGAAGAGTTTCCAAATTTTTTTGAAACCCACCACTGGTCCTTGGATATGATTATTCTACACTATCATGCTCATATTTATAAAACTCAGTTCCTCTGTGAAAGGTAAGGATGACTCCTGCGTTTGTGGTGCAATCAGAACATTGCGTGTGTTGAAGTTGTTTTAACACAAACCAAAGATGCCTTTTAAAAAACAAGTTTACCTCATATTCTTATGCATGCCAGTGCTGTGTGTGAGGTAATTTAAGGTGGTTCTGACAAGTGTCGTTGGCATCTTCATATCCGGTCACATGGGTGGCAAGCCACTCCCATCCGGTCACATGGGTGGCAAGCCACTCCCACAAAGGAGGCCACACCCACAGAGTAGGTTTGAACAATTTGTGAAATCCACCACTGACATACACATATACATGTGTATGTAACATTACTGTATTGCTCTTATGTTTTATTAGATGTGCTACCTACGTTCCAATGGGATTGAAATGGTGCCTACATTTCGTAAATATCTAAATATATAACTAATCCTGTGTTGGCTCAGGAGTTTCCTTTACTCTTCCAGACCCACTTGCTTTCATGTATTTTGCAGTTTTCAGTCCTTTCCTGAAATGCCTTGAAATGAAGGGATTGAATGTGAGTGGTTGGGCAAGGGGAAAGAGGAAGCAGATATGCTTTGATTTTTAGTGCATTTGCCAGATTTAGAGTCGATTTAGAGCAGAAACCAAACTTAAGCCCTAAAGAACACATTAAGCATCACAACTGTAGGACGAGGCAGAAGGAAGGATCAAATGACAGCCAGCATAGCTACTGTTTCATCCAGAAATGGATTCACCTTGGAGAGCTGATTTTGGAATTTCGCGAAAAGGCAGCAGATTGTGAGCTATTAGCCATTAGCACTTTATTATGATGCCATTTCTATTGCCAGGGAAAGGAAAGAGAGATTTGTAGGATTTTTCTGCATTAGATGCCAATAAACATATTGGCTAAGAATGTGGAGGGCTGAAATCTAGTCCATTCCAAAGATGGCATCAGAGAAGATAACTTTGGAGCCTCTCACAAGTTCTCTTTCTTTCTTAAGGTGCGCTGGGATATATGAGATCCTCCTAGAACATGGGGGTTGCAGTTCAAAAGATTTTGGAGGAATCACACTGGGGAAAGGGGGAGTGGTGCAGTGGCCTAGAGGCGTTGCTCTTGCCTCTGAGGCTATGAGTTCAATCCTAGGTAGAGGCAGATATTTCTCTCTTTGGGCACACTGAGAATAGATCTGCTGAACAAAACTCCGCATTGGTAACAGGAAAGGCATCTGGCCCTTAAATCACTCTGCTATCTCCATTCAGTTGCCCAGGCTCCACCCCGCAAGGGATTATGGGGTCACTAAAAGATGATGATGATGATGATGATGATGATGATGATGATGATGATGATGATGATGATGATGACGGTGACATTGGAGAAAGGGGAAGGTGGGGGAAGAGACTTTATTAAGTCCATATGACCAATCCAGAAAACAGAGGACTTTGAGAGTGAAAGTCCGTTCTCTGAGCCTGTGGGCTGGTTTCTGAACATTTCATTACCAAGCTAGGTAACATCTGTTAGGTAAGCTCCCCGTTGGAAGAGCGAGTGCGTTCAGAGAAGCGTTGTGAGAGTTGTGTTGGAGAACACACAAACCAGCATACAGAGACACTGAAGTTTAAATAGGCTTTTACTTTCATGGAAATAGAGGTATCAGAATCCATCAAATAGTCCAAGTCATATACGGATAGGACAGTCAGTCATCAAGGTCTTTCAGTTAAGGGATAATCCAAATAACATAGTCCATAATCATATAATCAGTTCAGTACTCAAATTTGCTAGCAGTTGCAAAACTTACAATAGCTCACGGCACTTTCTAACAGCCAGCTTCCAAAACACTCAGATCAGATCAGCCCAGCATCTAACGAAACAGAGAGCTAACAGTCATTCTGGCTCCCTCTTATGGCCGATTGAGGAAAACAGCAACCAATCACATTTTACAGTATGATTTAAAGAAACAGGTACAGCATTGTTACATGATTTATATATTGCCAACCCAACCGTTAGATTATATTCCTAACAACATCTTCAGTGGAGTTTGAGGGACAACTGAGAACTTTCCTACATGCATTCAACAATAGTTTCACCACCCCAAATTCCAAGTGATTCAGATGCGTAATTTGATTTTATTTCATGAAGAAAGGCAAATATTGCTGTCCCGGGATAATGCTGCAGGATCCAATCTGGGCCGGTCACCTGGACCAGAGTTTTAGTCTTCCCAGCTTTTGGGCTTATGCTGGAGCCCATTCTCGCGGAAACTTCTCTGTAGCAAAATGTGGTGAGAACATTGTGGTGAGAGATGTGTTTTCTGAGGAGGGGGCTCTAGCACAAGTCCAAAAGCTTGATTTCATTTGTTTGTTCCGCGCTAAAAAAAAACCTGTTCTTTTCACTTCAAGCAGTACATACAGCATGTCAAGACAGTGACAAGAAATAAATATTTACATATACATCACCTGGGAATTTTCCCGAAAACAGAGAAGTAGCATCGTGAGATGGGGGAGAAAAGAGGGGTGGTAAATTTAGCCCTTTTTATATGACCTGGGCCAACCCATCTCACCATTAAGGAACAATTTAAATTATTTATTCAGGGCAGGGTCCACTTTTAGTGATACTTTGGTCTCCTATTTGTTATTTAACATGTGTTTAATGTTTTCTGTCCTGCTGTGCACAGCTGTGAGTTGCTATTTTTCCGCAGTTTTTGTGGCTGTGGGGTGATTTGTGTCTTTGCACATCACCTTTCTGCTCTACAGCCTGCTGCCTACTCCCCCCACTTTTTTTCTAGGAAAAAAAGTTATCTTCCCTAATAACTGTTGTTTCGTTTCATGGAAGTAAACAAGGAATGTTCAAACTCATCATTAGGAAATTTCTCCTTAGTTCTTTGTTGCTTCTCTCCTTGGTTGGTTTCCATCCATTGTTTCCCGCCTTGCTTTATGGTGCGTTGGAAAATAGTTGGACCAGAGAGCTGAGTTCCTACCGGCTTGGCATGGTTTGGTTGAGTAGGTAGTAACTCAGCCTGCCAAGCCCCGGGACCAGTTCTATTGGAGGCAGCGCCATCTTGATTTTCAGTTCTGCGCATGCACAGAACAATCTTCATTGCAAACATTTTCCTTTTCTAAAGTTGTGCACAGTCACAGATCTTTTTAGGTGCAAATGCACACGGAGTACATAAAAAAAATTGTGCGGCAAACCGACAGTAATGCTGGTAGCAACCCATCCCTGAGTTGGACTCTTAACCAAGCCTGTGGACTGATCCGAGGTGGCGCAGTGGTTAGAGTGCAGTACTGCAGGCCACTTCAGCTGACTGTTATCTGAAGTTCAGCAGTTCTAATCTCACCGGCTCAAGGTTGACTCAGCCTTCCATCCTTCCGAGGTGGGTGAAATGAGGACCCGGATTGTTGGGGGCGATATGCTGACTCTGTAAACTGCTTAGATAGGGCTGAAAGCCCTATGAAGCGGTATATAAGTCTAACTGCTATTGCTATTGCTATCCATCAGAAGAATTTGTGTTGTTAGTTGCAAATTTATGCCCAACGCATTGTGACCCCATGGACAACGTTCCTCCAGGCCTTCCTGTCCTCTACCATCGTCTGGAGTCCACTTAAGCTCACACCAACTGCTTCAGTACTCCATCCAGCCATCTGATTCTCTGCCATCACCTTCTTCTTTTGCCCTCCATCTTTCCCAGCATGAGGCTCTTTTCCAGTGAGTCCTTCCTTCTCATTAGGTGGCCAAAGGATTTGAGTTTCTTCTTCAGGATCTGGCATTCTAAAGAGCAGTCATGCTTGAACTCCTTTAGGACTGACCAGTTTCACCACCTTGCAATCCAAGAGACTCACAGGAGTCTTCTCCAGCACCAGAATTCAAAGGCCTCCATTCTTTGGTGCTCAGCTTTCTTATGTTCCAACTTTCACAGCCATCCATTGCCACTGGGAAAACCATCGCTTTGACTATACACACTTTTGTTGGCAGGGCAAGGTCTCTGCTTTTTAGTATGCATCAGAAGTTACCTGTCTTATATTCTTACATTATTTTCATATTTTATGCATTGTACTTTAAGTCCAGTGTGACACCCAAACTCTCCATATAGCTTACTAATAAAAATAAACTACCAAATGTTCATTCTTCTCCAGCTAGATGTCTGGAAAATTTTATCTGCCTTTCCATTTCTTCCTGCAATCCTTCTGAAAGTATTTAAAAGTTTATAAGGAAGAATAGAGCTTTGCAGAAGTTGTCTTTTTTGATTGGATCTTCCTACCTGTTTAGTAGCAAACTTGGTAACTTTATTTATCTGATTTCTGTGAACCTGGAAAATACATCATGAAACTCTTTAATGGAGGGGGGGAACCCTAAATATATAGGTTATTCCTACTTGATATATGCTTCCTTTTTCTATTGCAAAGTCTCTTGGAGAGAAAGAGAGGAGTGAGGGGGGTGGAAACTACATTGGAATAGTTTAATGCAATGCATTTAGCTTATCTGAAGTGCTTTTGCTGACTGCACTTGGAAAATTGAATCTTTTCCTCCCCATCTTAGTGACATGAAAAATATATAATACAGTAAATGATTAATGCAGTTATAAACTATACCTGAGATAAGATTTAAGTATTCATATTTCTATCATGTTAATACAACACGATAAACCCACAAAGCAGACTTGACCATGGCATTTGTTATTCCTTCTGACGTTCAATTATTCTTTGTCCAAATACAATTTAAGGGTTTGGGAGAGTGCGTTCATTTGGTGCAAAACATTTATGTGCTAAAGCGAGATAATGCACAGCTGGTCTTCAGTAGACCAGCTGTAATGGTCAGCGAGTGTCAACCTCAATCTGGGTGCACAGGGCTGTGAAATAAAACAAAGCCTAGGTTATATTACCTGTTGTTGAGGAGGATTATCATGCCTCTCCTACTAAGATGAATTGCCCCCCTTCCCTTCCAAAGGCTTTCAGTCATTAATGACTTGAGTAATTGGGGTTGGGCTTAATTGTGATTAAAATGGCTTGGAACCTGGTTTAAAAAGCCAGTTGCTCCTGGCAGATGTGGGGGTCAGTATGTCAGAGAAGGGTAACATCTGGCCCCCGAGCTTTATGTGCCTCTATGTCTCTGGAGCACCCTTTAATTCTGGTTGTTGAAAATTAATGGCTATGAAGACTCGCGGCTTTAATTCTGAATAAGGAATCCAGAATAACAGAGTTGGAAGGAATCTTGTAGGTCATCTAGTCGAAACCCCTGCTCAAGGAGGAGACCCTAAACCATTTCTGACAAATGGCAGCCCAGTCTCTTCTTGAAAGCCTCCAGTAATGAAATACCCACAACTTCTGAAGGCAACTTCTGTTCCATCGCTTGATGGTTCTCACCGTCGCAAAATTTCTCCTTATTTCTAGGTTGAATCTCTCCTTGGTCAGTTTCCATCCATTGTTCCTTGCTTGGCCTTCGGTTGCTTTGGAAAATAGAATTAGGCATATCACTCTTATGAGGGGTTCTTATAAGGGGGGTCTCTGACCTCAGTTGTTTTCTTACAGACTAGGTAACACTATCAGTGCTAATAAGGAGTGGGGTTTGCTCTCAGTTTATATTTTAGCAACTTGCTTTTTTAGTCTTAGTGGGAGTGGTCTTAGAGGTTCTCCTGCCCCAATGGCAGTTCGTTAGGTGGCTTACATCACTCTTAAAAATTAATGTCAGGCACAAGAACACAATGCTATAGAGCACTGCACACCAAGACAACTAGACATAAGAACAGTTTTTTCCTGAACGCCATCACTCTGATAAACCAATAGTTCCTTCACCACTGTCAAGCTATTCACTAAGGCTGCATTACTATTACTATTAGTCTTCTCATCATTCCTGTCACCCATCTCCTCTCACTTATGACTTCTGGATTGTAACTTTGTTGCTTGTATCCTTACAATTTATACTGATATTGATTGTTTCCTGATTGCTTATTTGTACCCTATGACTATCATTGAGTGCTGTACCTTATGATTCGTGACCAATGTATCTTGTCTTTTTATATAGTGGCGCAGTGGTTAGGGTGCAGTACTGCAGGCCACTTCAGCTGACTGTTATCTGCAGCTCAGCGGTTCTAATCTCACCGGCTCAAGGTTGACTCAGCCTTCCATCCTTCCGAGATGGGGGAAACGAGGACCCAGACTGTGGGGGCGATATGCTGACTCTGTAAACCGCTTAGAGAGGGCTGAAAGCCCTATGAAGCGGTATATAAGTCTAACTGCTATTGCTATTGCTATTGCTATATATACTGAGAGCATCTGCACCAAAGACAAATTCCTTGTGTGTCCAATCACACTTGGCCAATAAAAAATTCTAAGAAATCAGGAACGGTTCAAGTGAGTATATTCCATGCTAACTCTCTACAAGAATCTGAATTATTAAAGTTCAAAGCAAATGGGTGATAAATAAGAGTCAACGGAATTCAAGGTGGCTGGGTTTAGATCTCTTGTGGGCATAGAGCAGAGGTGGGTTCCTACCAGTTCGCACCTATTTGGTAGAACCAGTTCGTCAACTCTACTGAACCGGTTAGAAGAGGTTCCACCAGTGGACCCGGAAAGCAGGCCACACCTACAGAAGAGGTTCCAAAAATTTTTGAAACCCACCACTGGCATAGAGGAACTCCAATTGGTGATATACTTGACTCCTCCCTTGGGTAATCTCTTACATTAGTTCCCCAAACATATCCCACTCATGAATGTAATGAATTGTCTTCAACACCAAAAGATTGACAACACCTGTACCAGAAGGATGGCAGAATTGAATTCTGTTACTCTTAGATAAAGGTAAAGGTTCCCCTTACACATATATGCTAATCATTCCTGACTCTAGGGGGCGATGCTCATCTCCGTTTCAAAGTCGAAGAGCCAGCACTATCTGAAGACATTCTCCGTGGTCATGTGGCCAGCATGACTAAACACCAAAGACACACGGAACACTGTTACTCTTATCTGGCACTAATTTAGTGTTAACCATTAGTTGACTCAATTCTTGTGTATGGGCATGAGCAATTACCAACTTGGGTTCGAGGTTCAAGGTTCGAGGTTCATTTTATTTATATGCCGCCCTATTCCCAGCGGGACTCAGGGCGGCGCACAAACCCAAGGAGGGGAAGGGAAACACAAAAACTACAACAAAAAAATACAGGGCATTTAAAACAACCAACAGTCACACGATTCGAGAGGGGAAGGGAACTCATCGACCCCAGGCCTGCCGACACAGCCAGGTTTTAACGGCTTTTCGGAAGGCCTGGAGAGAGGTGAGGGTCCGAATCTCTGCGGGGAGCTCGTTCCAAAGGGCCGGAGCCGCCACAGAGAAGGCCCTCCCCTGGGTAGTGGCCAGATGACATTGGCTAGTAGACAGAACCCGGAGGAGGCCTAATCTGTGTGATCTAATGGGTCTTTGGGAGGTAATTGGCAGCAGGCGGTCTCTCAAGTACCCAGGTCCAATACCATGAAGGGCTTTATAAGTGACAACTAGCACCTTGAAGCGTATCCGGAGACCAATCAGTAACCAGTGCAGCTCGCGGAGGATAGGTGTAACGTGGGTGTACCGAGGTGCACCCACAATCGCTCGCGCGGCTGCATTCTGGACGAGCTGAAGTCTCCGAAAGCTCTTCAAGGGCTGCCCCATGTCGAGCGCATTGCAGTAGTCCAGTCTTGAGCTGGGATTCATCATGTGGTCCTGACTCTTCCTGCCTGACCTCTCTGCCATATTGCAATTTTTTTTCCTGACCCTTTGCAAAGCAAGAAATCATTCTCAAAATGAGACATATAGACTACTTTAGAATAGAAATAGACTACTTTCTGCAATTTCTTTCGAACAGCAATTTACCTTGCTTCAAAAAGTGAAGCCAATTCAGTAAGAGTATTTCTTTGTATCTTTATCGTCACCAACTCCACCTCCTCTGGATATACAAACCACTCTGGACATGCCATTTACAACAGCTATTATTTCTGGCAATATCTGCACTAGTTATTTTTCCATCCAGAAAATAAATAAATGGATGTGTTGGGCCGGGCCACATCCATCATAGCTGTCATTTCGTGACAGCACCAAGAATATGTCCTCAACTTTCAAATGGATCTATTGCCTTAAAAATGTTGCCTTTCCCCAGGTTCATAGATTTAATCCGCCCAATATTATAAATTATCCAGAAGGACGGCCAATTCGAATGATGAGTGAGGAATGATATAATTAGATGATGAAACTCCAGGAGGAAGATTAGTCACAGAGACAAGGCGTGAAGATACCAAGGAATGGACATTGGTTGTGACTTTTGCCATGCCAGATCAGGATGATACAAGAAGAATCCTCCTGTTTCTTTAACTGGGATTTGCCTCAATGCAATCCCAGGCACAAACATTTTTTTTAAAAAAAAGCTTTCTTCACCATGTCCAAAAGTATTGGCTGATAGCTTCAAAAAATTGCATTACACCTATTAATGCTTCCTCCCTGTTTCTTTTACTTCCAACGCTGTTTTGAATCTCAGCCTTTAACCAAAGCAATAGCATTTAGACTTATATACCGCTTCAGAGTGCTTTATAGCCCTTTCTAAGTGGTTTGCAGAGTCTGCATATTGCCTCCAACAATCCAATTTTACAGACCTTGGAAGGATGGAAGGCTGAGTCAAGCTTGAGCATTGTAACCACTGCGCCACCACCATCATGGATCTTTTAACCATCACACAATTAACTTTTTAAATTTTTCCTCAGCTTTTCAGTGACACAGTGGAAAGGTACTTGCTAAGATGCACTGTCGTGTTCCACTGCTTTTCAAACCATTAACCAGGATCATAAAAGGATCAAAAGTCCATGGCACGTCAAAACCGCGCTCAACTAAAGCGCGCCCGATTAAACCGCGTCACTGACATCATCAGCAGGGCAACAACAGCGAGCACGGAGAAAGAAGGGCGCTTTAAATAGCGCTTTGAAAGCAAGCCGATTCAAGTTAAGGTAAGGGTTAGGGTTAGGGTTAGGTTTAGGGTTCGGTTTAGGTTTAGGTTTAGGTTTAGGTTTAGGTTTAGGGTTAGGGTTAGGGTTAGGGTTAGGGTTAGGGTTAGGGTTAGGGTTAGGGTTAGGGTTAGGGTTAGGGTTAGGGTTAGGGTTAGGGTTAGGGTTAGGGTTAGGGTTAGGGTTAGGGTTAGGGTTAGGTTAAGGGTTAGGGTTAGGGTTAGGTTTAGGGTTAGGTTAAGGGTTAGGTTTAGGGTTAGGTTTAGGGGGGTTAAGTTTAGGGGTTAATTTTAGGTTTAGCGTTTACAGCGTGCTTTTTTCTCCGCGCTGTTGTCGCGCTGTGATGACGTCAGCTATGCGGTTTCGTCGAGCGCCCTTTAGTCGAACACGGTTTTGTGGTGTAACCCAAAAGTCTATGGAGCTTCTCAGTTACCCAGGTCATGGTTGTCCCAAATATGCTTTTTCGAAAGGCAACTGAGCTTTGTTTTTCCTTGAAGAGATTTCTCTTCTTATCGAAGAAGCTTCATCAGTTCTGACTGAACTGTCAGTCAGAACTGAAGAAGCTTCTTGGATGGGAAGTGAAAACCTCTTCAAGGAAAAACAAAGCCCAGTTGCCTTTCGAAAAAAGCGCCTTTGGGGAAAAGATCAAAACTTAGCATCTTTTCCCTTATTACATTAATAACCTTGGATGCAAGAGCCGAGGTGGTGCAGTGGTTAGGGTACAGTACTGCAGGCCACTTCTGTTATCTGCAGTTCAATTTCGATTTCGATTTTATTGTATTTCTATGCCGCCCTATTCCCCGGAGGGACTCAGGGCGGCTCACAAACCGAGTAAGGGGGGGGGGGGATACAAACACGAACAAAAAAGACAATGGACAAACAACATCACAATTTAAAAACAATCAACAGCCACACCATTCAAGCGGGGACAGTAACTCATCAGCCCCAGGCCTGTCAGAACAGCCAGGTTTTTAGGGCTTTGCGGAAAGCCTGGAGGGTGGTGAGGGTCCGAATCTCCATGGGGAGCTCATTCCAAAGGGTAGCCAATCGGCATTGGCCAGTGGATGGAATTCGGAGGAGGCCTAATCTGTGGGATCTAATCGGTCTGTTGAAGGTATTTGGCAGCAGGCGGTCTCTCAAGTACCCAGGTCCAATACCATGAAGGGCTTTATAAGTGACGACTAGCTCAGTGGTTCTAATCTCACCGGCTCAAGGTTGACTCAGCCTTCCATCCTTCCGAGGTGGGTGAAATGAGGACCCAGACTGTGGGGCGATATGCTGACTCTGTAAACCGCTTAGAGAGGGCTGAAAGCCCTATGAAGCAGTATATAAGTCTAACTGCTACTGCTATTGCTATTGCAGGCTTCCAAAATACATTGACAAAAAGACACGCTTGCCACTTACGCGTAAAATTAACATCTGACATGCTTGCTACAGAACTGGGTGGGTTTCTCAATTCTATTATGGTATGGTGGTTTTTTTTGGGGGGGGGTGGAGTATTTTTCTATTATAAGCTGTTACGCTACGCGTCTCTCAGATTCAAGGACAAAGAAGATGATCAAGTAGTTTGATTCATATATTCATATATTTCTAGTCATCCATAACCCGAGACAGAAACGTGGCTTGCAAAGTTAACCCTGTGGCCATAAGATCCAGTTACCAACCATAAAATTCCAAGTTTGAATGAGCTTCCATAATAGATATAGACTGGCCTACATAAGAATGATAAATCATGTTCCCACAGTTGTTTCGAGATGTGCTGTAGAAACAGAAACAGCCTTTTTTGTAGGATTTTCCACTTTGCTATAAGTCTGTGCATTTAAAATAAGATTTGCTGGGGAAGAACAGCGCATATTCTCTCCTTATTAGAGAGATTACCAGGGAGGGCAGACAATTTTATGTAGGCTCGTGATGGTGAACTGTTGTGACTCAGCAGATGTCTGCTGTGAGTCTTTTCGGGATACGAGATTCATTATGCAGCTGGGGCTGGTTAGAGGCAAGTTTGGAGATAAAAGGACGGATGCTGCCACGCCCTAGTGGCTGGAGTCAACGTTCCTTCATGTGTTCCTTGTTTGGTACAACATTGCTTGATTATTAAGTGATTTATGGAAGATACACTTGGATAAGTGCTTTGATGTTTCATGTAAACCTGATTCGTGGAGACTTTGGAAGAAGTGCATTGCTTGTAAGAGTTTTGTTTTGCATTCTTGTCGGAGACTTGTATTTATGTTATTTTTGGGCTCGAAGCCAGTCTGAGCCGAGAACTAATAAAGAAAAGTTCCTTTTTAAATTTGTCCTTGCGTTTGTTAAGAGCCGTGAAGGGAGGACAGAACAGTGAACCTATGGCACACATGCTGGAAGGGGCACGCATAGCCATCCCTCCGGGCACACCAGCCATCTCCCATTGCTCTTCCGGGTTCCGGCGCACCGGGCAGATGACCTTCAGGTGCAGGGGAGCGCCGGGAACAGGAAGAACAGCTCCCTGGTGCACATGTGTGTGCCAGCCAGCTGGTCTTTGTGTGCACATGTGCGCCAGAAATCGGAAGACTGGCGCGCATGCACACGTGGGAAACCAGAAGCTCAGCTTCCCTGTGTGTACATGCATGCTGGGGAACAGCTCTTCCGGTTTCCCATGCTCCCCTGCACGCTCCACTCGGTGCCAAAAAGATTCTCCAACACTGATGTACACTCTCATTCGGGACTCAAATCCGGCTACCACACGTGCAGTTGCAAAATTCTGTGCAGCTGCAATGACCACAAGGAAAATTCGATTACAGAATTAAAGATGTCTATTTGCACCCATTTTTTGTAGATATCTCTAATAATTTTGAATCTATATTTTCACACATACTTACCCTCTCTCCCACCATGTAAATAAGGGCAAGAGTCATACTGTTTGAGACTTTCTATTTTATTATGATGGATGTTATTATTACTTATTATTATCAATAATATCTTTTACCACTATTGTAAAGTGATTATTCTTTTGTACTGCTGGTCTGTGACAGTAATAAAGTTGTTGTTGTTGTTGTTGTTGTTGTTATAAAACCAGTTTGTTCTGATGGTGAAGGCACTAGACTAGAAGACAGAGAACATGGGTTCTAATCCCACCTTAGGCATGAAAGCCAGCTGGATGACTTTGGTCCAATCACCAGGAGACAGTGAGTTCTAGTTCCGCCTTAGCCATGAAAGCAGTTGGATGGCTTTGGGCCAATCACCAGGAGAGAGTGAGTTCTAGTTCCGCCTTAGCCATGAAAGCAATTGGGTGACTTTGGGCCAATCACCAGGAGAGAGTGAGTTCTAGTTCCGCCTTAGCCATGAAAGCAGTTGGATGGCTTTGGGCCAATCACCAGGAGAGAGTGAGTTCTAGTTCCGCCTTAGCCATGAAAGCAATTGGGTGACTTTGGGCCAATCACCAGGAGAGAGTGAGTTCTAGTTCCGACTTAGCCATGAAAGCAGTTTGGTGACTTTGGGCCAATCACCAGGAGAGAGTGAGTTCCAGTTCCGCCTTAGCCATGAAAGCAATTGGATGGCTTTGGGCCAATCACCAGGAGAGAGTGAGTTCTAGTTCCGCCTTAACCATGAAAGCAGTTGGATGGCTTTGGGCCAATCACCAGGAGACAGTGAGTTCTAGTTCCGCCTTAGCCATGAAAGCAGTTGGATGGCTTTGGGCCAATCACCAGGAGACAGTGAGTTCTAGTTCCGCCTTAGCCATGAAAGCAATTGGGTGACTTTGGGCCAATCACCAGGAGAGAGTGAGTTCTAGTTCCGCCTTAGCCATGAAAGCAGTTGGGTGGCTTTGGGCCAATCACCAGGAGACAGTGAGTTCTATTTCCACCTTAGCCATGAAAGCAGATGGGTGGCTTTGGGCCAATCACCAGGAGAGAGTGAGTTTTAGTTCCGCCTTAGCCATGAAAGCAGTTAGGTGGCTTTGGGCCAATCACCAGGAGACGGTGAGTTCTAGTTCCGCCTTAGCCATGAAAGCAGTTGGGTGGCTTTGGGCCAATCACAAGGAGAGAGTGAGTTCTAGTTCCGCCTTAGCCATGAAAGCAGTTGGGTGGCTTTGGGCCAGTCATTAGGAGATTGTGAGAGTGAATTCTAGTCTCACCTTACCCAGGAAAGTAGCTGGATGGCTTTGGGTCAATCTCCCTTTCTCAGTCCAATCCATGTCACAGGGTTGTGGTTGTGGGGAGCATAGGAGGGAATAGTAGTTTGCCACCTTGAATTATTTATAAAAAAATAATAAAGGTGGGCTATAAATAAACAAATAAACCAACGAACCATGGATTCTGAAGTCAAAAATCTTTGAAATTTACTACACCTGCTCTGAATGCCATTAACATCCTAATGCACTGCCATCAAGCAAATTCCTTTTTAAAATGTGGGTTGTTCTGGGAAGGAGCTCTTTAAAAAACAGAGAAAGAAAAAGGAAACATGATTGACAGTGTTCATATGATCGTGATGGCATCTGCTGTTAATGAGAGAATGATAGGCACCGAAATGCCACAGCAGGTGTCTGCAAAGAAAGGCACGATCCCAAAAGTTTTCACTTCAGACTTTCTCGGTGCCACCTGATATCGCTACATCTTGCAAGCATCACAACATTACCAGATTTCGCAAAGAAGCGGGGAATTCAGGCTGCATCTGTTTCCAAATTTGCAAAAGAACGGTAGGCGAATGGATTTAGAGAACAAGAAAAATAGTAATTTAGCAGCACGTTTTAAGGAAGCTTTTATAAGGCACATAACTCATGTTCACCTCAGGTCAGGGGCGAAATGCTACCGGTTCGGGCCAGTTTGTCCGAACCGGTACTAAAAAAAAAATGCTTTAAAAAGTTTTTTTTTAAAAAAAAAAAAAGTTCCAACAATCAGCTGTGTGACAATCAACTGTGCCTGTGAGGTTCTTGCTTGTTGCAGGGGGCCATTTTGTGTGAAGTCCAGCTGCTTTTGCATTGTGTGTGTGAGTCAGTTGTGCAGCTTGTGTGTTACTTTTGTGTAAAGTGTGATAGTTGGTTTTGAGCTTTCTGTGACTCTGTGAGGTTTCTGCTTGTTGCGGGGGGGGGGGGGGGGGGTGCATTTTGTGTGAAGTCCAGCTGATTTTACATTGTGTGTGAGTCAGTTGTGCAGCCACGCCCACCCGGACATATGACCACCAAGCCATGCCCACCTGGTCATATGGCCACCAAGCCACGCCCATTTGGTCATATGACCACCAAGCCATGCCCACCTGGTCATGTGACCACCAAGCCATGTCCATCCAGCCACATGACCACCAAGCCATGCCCACCCGGTCATATGGCCACCAAGCCACACCCACCCGGTCATATGGCCACCAAGCCACACCCATCCAGTCATATGGCCACCAAGCCACGCCCACCCGGTCATATGACCACCAAGCCATGCCCATCCAGCCACATGACCACCAAGCCATGCCCACCTGGTCATATGACCACCAAGCCACGGCCACCCGGTCATATGGCCACCAAGCCACACCCACCCGGTCATATAGCCACCAAGCCACACCCATCCAGTCATATGGCCACCAAGCCACGCCCACCCAGTCATATGACCACCAAGCCACGCCCACCCGGTCATATGACCACCAAGCCATGCCCACCCGGTCATATGACCACCAAGCCACGCCCACAGAACTGGTAGGGAAATTTTTTGAATTTCACCACTGCCTCAGGTGTTGGAAAAAGAAATTGGAGCCCCACATGATTAGATTGAAAACACTTCTAACGATCACATCATTGTTGTCTTAACTTTCCAGACCCAAACACGATGATGGTGATAGAGATGAGAAGTACAATTCACAGCATAGTGGACTTTTCCCCCCTGAATTTCTCTCTATTGCCACCATGCCATTTTCAGAAGTGCCTCTTCGCACCCCAGAACAATGCAACACCAGGGGCATTGTGTCGTGCTGCAAAGTGATGACCATGTGCCTTACAATTGGCATCACAAGACATTTGCCTCCCACATCCCTTCACCCTGCTCAGTTCTGCAGCTCTGCATCCCCAGTACTGGTGGTCTATCTAGGCAGTCTATCGATTTTTTTTTTAAAGCAAGGAAAGATAAGCCAATCGAAGGGGTGGAGAGGATAGGTATGTATAAAACCTTTTCTGGAAAACTTCTGCCATGGATTCTAGACTCTAGGGAGAAAGGAAAAGAAAGATGAGAATGGAGAAGAGAGATGGAGATGAAGGAGAGGAGGAGAAGGAAGTGGAGGAGGAAGAAGAGAAGAAGAAGATGGAGGAGCAGAAGAGGAGAAAGAGGAGAAGAAGATGAAGAAGATGGAGGACGAAGAGGGGAGGGGGGGGAGGAGGATTCATTTATTTTTCATGATTCTGGAAGAAGAAACGCTTCACATTTCTCCATCAGTAGGAAAACTCACAATGTAGAAATACCTTCTGCACCTCCCCAGTAGAATTATCCTTCCTCAAGTGAGACATAGACCCCACTCCTGCAGGTCTCAAATTGCTCTAAGTCAAAAGACAACTCTGGTCCATGTTTATAATCTAGCTACCCAGAGTTGCCTGAACCATGAGATGGGTGATCAATCAGTCAATCAAACAAACAAACAAACAGCATTATGGGCAATGGATGCATCCCTGTGTTTGTGTCTGTGTGCTATGGTCTGACATAAACATAGTACACAAAATTGTCTGCTACAATGTCCTACCTGTCAACGACTACTTCAGCTTCAACCTCAATAACACACAAGCAAACAATAGATACAAACTCAAGGTAAACCGCTCCAAACTCGCTTGCAGAAAATACGATTTCAGCAACAGAGTGGTCAACGCCTGGAATGCTCTACCTGACTCAGTTGTTACATCCCCAAACAGCTTCAACCTTAAACTGTCTACCATGGACCTCACCCCATTCCTAAGAGGTCCGTAAAGGGAGCATGCATAAGCGCACCAGCGTAACTACCATCCAGTGGTGGGTTTCAAAAATTGTTCGAACCTACTCTGTGGGTGTGGCTTCCTTTGTGGGAGTGGCTTGCCACCCATGTGACCGGATGGGAGTGGCTTGCCGCCCATGTGACCGGATATGAAGATGCCGACGACACTTGTCAGAACCACCTTAAATTACCTCACACACAGCACTGGCATGCATAAGAATATGATGTAAACTTGTTTTTTAAAAGGCATCTTTGGTTTGCGTTAAAACAACTTCAACACACGCAATGTTCTGATTGCACCACAAACGCAGTAGTCATCCTTACCTTTCACAGAGGCACTGAGTTTTATAAATATGAGCATGATAGTGTAGAATAATCATATCCAAGGACCAGTGGTGGGTTTCAAAAATTTTTGGAACCTCTTCTGTAGGTGTGGCCTGCTTTCCGGGTCCACTGGTGGAACCTCTTCTAACCGGTTCGGTAGATTTGACAAACCGGTTCTACCGAATAGGTGCGAACTGGTAGGAACCCACCTCTGCTACCATCCCTGTCCTACTGTCCCCATTTATTTGTACTCATTTCCTTTGTCCATGTCCATGTTTATACTTATACCTTGTGTTGTCTTGTACGTGTTTGACAAACTAAATAAAATAAATACAATATTTATTTGAGGACTCTCAAATTGATAGCCAAAAAAAGAAGAATAGGAGGGTGGGAGGGAAGATAACTGCAGAAGCTGCAAGCCCAACCAGCAATGAAAAGATGTGACTCTTTTTGCAGTGACGAAGACCAGTGGAAACATTCCCCCCCTCCTTCTTTTTTTTTTTCCTTTTCTTTTTCTGAGTGTGTGGCTTTACATGCCTCCTGCCAACAGTCCTCCTTTAGGCAACCAATACACCAGGAAGCTGGGACAGGCGGCGAGAGATGGGAACGGGGCAGCTGCAGATGAACGTGGCCCCCGGGAGTGTTTCGACTGGATAAAGTTTTCGACAATAAGATTCTGGAGACTGCTGACTGGAGAGAAAGCGGAGTATTTTAGTCTCAGTACAAATTTGCTTCCATCTTATACAACTCCCATGCAGCCTCAGCCACAGCTGTACGCTGTAAACAACAAACAAATCTATTTCCATCAGCCTTGCTGATGCTATGAGAAAAGTGCTTCAGCAGAAGACATGCACAGATGTAGAGTCTCACCTGAGCCTAGCAATGCCCTCCACTTCGCCCCTCTAACTTAATATCGTTGTTGCAAAGCTATTGGTCTCCTGGTGCAATGCTGGCTTCACCGCGAAGGCTCTTCCTCCAGTTAATCTGACAACTCCGATCCAAGAAACATCAAGGGCCCAATTAAGAAGACACATCTTATCAAGGAGCTTATTTTGCATAACAGAATACAAATGACGAATAAAAATTTAATGTTTAATAACTTAGTACAAAGAGGGCTGTTGATATAGAATGGCTGGAATTTTTATGGCGGCTGTCAGCCTCGTGATAAAATTGTTATATAGGAACACTTGGCAAAAAAGAGCGGGGAATTTTTCAGTAATGGTGTGTGCATGAGATTGCATTAATTCTTGATGGGACAGTAACTGGGAACGTGGGAATTGGCCAGTTTTGGAATTTCGGTTTTAAGATGTGTTTCCATCCTCCCTTTTCCCCGCCAGTTTCTTACCCCTCTTTTCATGTAGTGAGGGCCATGTAAACACATCTTAATGATTGCTAAGAGTACATTGGATTCTTCCTAAAGTGTCTTTCTTTCTTTTCCTGCTCATTCCAGTCCAGTTAATGAGTTAATGTTCTGAAACGCCGTCATATTTTGGAAATTCAGAAATGATTTGGTGAATCTCTGTGTCGGGATAGACTTTACCAAATTCCAGCATGAAGGAATAAAATTGGGCATGGGGGAAAGGAATAGTTGAAAGTCCAAGTCAATCAATCAATCAATCAATCATAATAGAACTGGAAGGGATCTTAGAGGTCTTTTAGCCCAACCCCATTCAAGCAGGTTGCCCAGGTTCGCCTGGTGCACCAGTTGCGCCCCTACCTGAACCGGGAGGCTCTCACAACAGTCACTCGGGCTCTTGTGACCTCTAGGCTGGAGTACTGCAATGTGCTCTACATGGGGCTGCCCTTGAGGAGTATTCGGCGACTTCAGCTAGTCCAGAATGCAGCCGCGCGAGCGATCGTGGGTGCACCTCGCTTCACCCACGTAACACCTATCCTCCGCGAGCTGCGCTGGCTACCTGTTGATCTCCGGATACGCTTCAAGGTGCTACTTGCCACCTATAAAGCCCTTCATGGTAGTGGATCTGGGTACTTGAGAGACCACCTACTGCCGATCACCTCCACACGACCCATTAGATCTCATCGTTTAGGCCTCCTCCGAGTTCCATCTGCTGGCCAATGCCGACTGGCCACCACGCGGAGGAGAGCCTTCTCGGTGGTAGCCCCGACCCAATGGAACGATCTCCCCGTGGAGCTTCGTACCCTCACCACCCTCCAGACCTTCCGCACAGCCCTTAGAATCTGGCTATCCTGTCAGGCCTGGGGCTAAAGATTGTAACCCGCCCGAATGGTATGAATGTTGCGTTTTAATCATGTACTGTCTTATATGTAAAAGTCTGTCCCCCCCTTCCTTTTGATTGTGAGCCGCCCCGAGTCCCCCCAGGGAAAAGGGCGGCATACAAATAAACTTTAAATAAAAATAAATAAATAAATAAATAAGCAGGAGATCCTATACAATTTGAGACAAGTGGCTGTCCAATCTCTTCTTAAAAGCCTCCAGTGATGGAGAACCCACAACTTCTGAAGGCAAAGCTGTTCCACTGATTAATTGTCCTCACTGTTAGGAAGTTTCTCCTTAATTCCAGGTTGCTTCTCTCCTTACGTTTCCATCCATTGTTTCTTGCCTTGCCTTGTGGTCCTTTTGGAAAATAAATTGGGCCCATCTTCTTTAGGGCAACCTCTCAAATACTGGAGTGCTGCTATCATGTCACTCCTAGTCCTCCTTTCCTTTAGATTAGCCATACTTAGTCCCTACAATTAGTCTTTGAAGGAAAAAGCATCCTCTTCCATTTATTTCCATCACGTTGGAAAGCCAGATGTGGTCTTTGGTGGCTAAGAAGTCAGGTGGTTCAGTCTATGCTCAGTTTAAAGATGAAGAGGCAAATGCTTTCCATATGTGGAAAGAAACGAGATTAATTTCCTGGGAGTGCAGAGAAGGAAGAATATTTGACTACGGGGGCAACCAACTGACAGATTGCAACACTTCTGTGTGAGTGATGAGGATACCTTTTAGGAGCAGGGATAGGCCTATTCCAAGGGATTGAGCCAAAGAGGCGTAAAAAGGGAAATCAGGTTGGCTGTCAAAAGTTAGCAGCTTGTTCAGGTGCACTGATCACCTGTTCACAGTTTTCCCATCATCAATTAGATCTCTAGTGGTCAGGTCTAGCTGTAGCATTACATGCAACTTTATATCAAAAGCTCCAGGAGTTAGAGCCATGACGGCGAACCTATGGCACACGCGTGCCCAAAGTGGCACATGGAGCCATGTTGCCTGGCACATGCAGTGTCCCCCATTCCTCTTCCAGGTTTCTGGCACGCATGTGCACATGCTGATCAGCTAGCCTAACCAGTGCCAGAAACCAGAAGAGCTGGTCTTCCATTTTCCGGAATGAGCATGCACACCGGCAAGCTCATTGGCGCATGCACATGAGTGGCAGTAACAGGAACACTTGCCGACTGGTGTGCATGTGTGCATCAGAAACCGGAAGTTCAATTTCAGGTACGCGCATGTCTCCTGGGCAGCTTCTCTTCCTGGTCGCGGCCCAGACAAGCGTGCACGCATGTACAAAGGGCTCCCTTTTGGGCACTCGGTGCCGAAAAGGTTCACCATCACTGAGTCAGAGGTAGCCAGCAGGAAAAAAAAATAAAGGCAATTCATAAAGGCAATGTATATAGGTAGTCCTCAACTTACAACGATGCATTGAGTGACTGTTCACTCAACAAAGTTACAACGGCACTGAAAAAGGTGACTTATGACCAGTTTTCAATTTTACGACTGTTACAACATCCTCATGGTCACATGATCAAAATTCAAATGCTTGCCAATTGACACCTATTTATGATGATTGCAGTGTCCTGGGGTTATGTGATCTCACGTGATGTTAACTTTCTTAACAAGTTAATGCAGAAGCCCCAGATTTGCTTAACAACCAGGTTACTATCTTGACAGCTCCAATGATTCACTCAATTACTGCAGCAAGAAAGGTCGTAAAATAGTGCAAAACTCACTTAACATGTGTCTCACTTCGCATCAGAAACGTTGGGCTCGATTGTGGCCATAAGCCGGGGACTACCTGTAGTTAAAAGTTGGACAAAAACCTCTGCAAGATTTGGTTTTATGGTTTTTTTTAATTATGGTTTTATTTGTATTTGTAGGCCGCCCTTTTCCCTGAGGGGACTCAGGGCGGCTCACAGAAAACCAAGGGAGGGGGGAATACAACATTGAGATTACAACACATAATAAAATAGCAAACAACATGCATACTACATTCGGGCGGGGTAACAGTCCTTATCCCCAGGCCTGACGGGCGAGCCAGTTCTTCAAGGCTATGCGGAAGGCCTGGACGGTGGAGAGAGTACGAATCTCTACGGGGAGCTCGTTCCAAAGGGTCGGGGCCACTGCTGAGAAGGCCCTCCTCCTTGTAGTTGCCAGCCGACACTGGCTGGCCGATGGAATACGGAGGAGGCCTAATCTATGAGATCTTATAGGTCGTAGGGAGGTAATTGGCAGAAGGCGGTCTCTCAAGTATCCAGATCCACTGCCATGTAGGGCTTTATGGGTGATCAATAGCACCTTGAAGCGCATCCGGAGATCGACAGGTAGCCAGCGCAGCTCGCGGAGGATAGGTGTAATGCGGGTGAATCGAGGTACACCCGCAATCACTCGCGCGGCTGCGTTCTGCACTAACTGAAGTCGCCGGATGCTCCTCAAGGGCAGCCCCATGTAGAGCACGTTGCAGTATTCCAGCCTAGAGGTCACAAGGGCCCGAGTGACTGTTGTGAGGGCCTCCCGATTCAGGTAGGGTCGCAACTGGCGCACCAGGCGTACCTGGGCGAATTTCAAAGTTCCTAAAATGCTTTGTTAGATCCAGTAGGTCTTGGCATACTCTGCTGTCCCCAAAGCAGAGGTGGTATTCAGCCTGTTCTGTCTGACAGGTTCTGGAGAACTGGTAGCAGAAATTTTGAGTAGTTCAGAGAACTGGAAAATAGGCTGGCCGCGCCCCTGCTGCCTCCCAGCCTTCCCGCTGATCTTCTTCTGTTGCCCTGTACAGGAGAACAGAGCTGGAAAGCAGGTTAGCGGGGTGGGGAGGGAATGGAGATTTTGCAGTATCCTTCCCCCAGGAGTGGAGAGGGAATAGGGATTTCCTCTCCACTCCTGCCACCCCCACCAAGCCACCCCCATCAAGCCACACCCACAGAACCGGTAGTAAAAAAAACTTTGAATCCCACCACTGCTCCAAAGTATGAACTGATTGTAGGAAATTCCACAAATTGTAACACTAGTGTGGAGAGGGGGGACAGGCTTTGATACAAAGCACCCCCGAATCAAACTTTTTTTTATTTTTATTTTTTGGCAATTTCTTTCCCGTGGCTTCTTCTAACTGACTTAAACCAAAGCTCTCCAACCAATACTCTGATTCAGCAACTGCTTTCCTGAAAACTTCTTTTACAAAGCCTAAACGTCTACGAGTTGAGACGAAGTCATCTGCACTTTCTTCTAAGTACCCATTAACTGAGGCTAAAACTAACGCTGAATGAGAGTGGCCATCTCTTTGAAGAACTTATTGCCTCCGCAGGAATACCAAATGAATTCCGTATTCATTCCGTTCTATTGTATTAGTATTACTGCAATGAATATTAAACGGATCCCTAACAATTGGACACTTAGAAAATAAAGTGCTGCTCCTTTTAAACTAGTCGCAGCAGTTTTAAGGACACACTCTGCTTACATCTTCCTTTCCTTTTTTTTTTTTTTTGGTTAAAAAAAAAGAGAGAAAAAGATGGACTAGATAGCAAAACTGTATTGTTCAAGCTCTTCAAAGCCATAATTTACCCGACAATGCTAATGTACAGATGCAGCTTTTCTATTAGAATTAATGCCACCGGAAGGGACCCTTATATGGAGGATTTGTTACAGAAATAAAATCTATCGGTAACACTTTCATTGTCCCGTCATTATGAACTCATTTGGTATTCACTGTAATAGCACTCATCATAATGAATTTGTCTGATATTCAAGGGCCTTCCACATGCATTTACACCGGCTTCCTGCCATATTTCAACATCCAATAAGCATTACTTAATGCAGACCCTTTCCGTTAATAATTTTATTGAAGTTTTTAATAAACATAGTAAAAACTAATACAAACTAAATTAGGGGGGTGGTGGAAATAACTTCAGGAGGTGCAAAAGAAGGGAAAAAAGCAAAGAAAGGAAAAGTAGAAGGGGAATGAAAAAGGTAGCAAAGACCATCATAAAGAAGTGGCTTCAGAGGTGGGTTCCTACCAGTTCGCACCTATTCGGTAGAACCGGTTCGTCAAATCTACCAAACCGGTTAGAAGAGGTTCCACCAGTGGACCTGGAAAGCAGGCCACACCTACAGAAGAGGTTCCAATTTTTTTTGAAGCCCACCACTGGTCCTTGGATATGATTATTCTACACTATCATGCTCATATTTATAAAACTCAGTCCCTCTGTGAAAGGTAAGGATGACTACTGCGTTTGTGGTGCAATCAGAACATTGCGTGTGTTGAAGTTGTTTTAACGCAAACCAAAGATGCCTTTTAAAAAACAAGTTTATATCATGTTCTTATGCATGCCAGTGCTGTGTGTGAGGTAATTTAAGGTGGTTCTGACAAGTGTCGTCGGCATCTTCATATCCGGTCACATGGGCGGCAAGCCACTCCCATCCGGTCACATGGGTGGCAAGCTACTCCCACAAAGGAGGCCACACCCACAGAGTAGGTTCGAACAATTTTTGAAACCCACCACTGAGTGGCTTCCAAACTTTCATCACATGGAGGATAAACTAAATTCATAATAGTTTTCACCAGTAGTGAAATTCATTTTTTTTTACTACCGGTGCTGTGGGTGTGGCTTGGTGGGCGTGGCAAAGGAAGGATACTGCAAAATCTCCATTCCCAACCCACTCTGGGGCCAGCCAGAGGTGGTATTTGCCGGTTCTCTGAACTACTCAAAGTTTCTGCTACCGGTTCCCCAGAACCTGTCAGAACCTGCAGAATTTCACCCCTGTTTTTCAGCTTCTTTTGGAGTTGCAGCTAAAACCACGGTTCTGTCAATAGCCCAACTTTTATCTGCCTTCAATCAAAAAAATCATTATTTTCTTCAATTCTAATTCAGCACAAAGACCATTTGGAGTTACCAGAAATATCAAAAAAATAGATCCCATATTTCAAGTGTATATTTTTTCTCTCTGCATATCCTTGTCCTTTAAACCATTCCTACAGCAGCATCACTGTAGGGACGTGGTGGCTCAGTGGCTAAGATGCTGAGTTTGTTGATCAGAAAGGTTGGCAACAGAGTCAGGTAGTGCATTCCAGCCATTGACCACTCTGTTGCTGAAGTCATATTTTCTGCAATCAAGTTTGGAGTGCTTTACCTTGAGTTTGTATCTATTGTTTGCCCACGTATTATTGCGGTTGAAGCTGAAGAAGTCATTGACAGGTAGGACATTGTAGCAATAGCAATAGCAATAGCAGTTAGACTTATATACCGCTTCATAGGGCTTTCAGCCCTCTCTAAGCGGTTTACAGAGTCAGCATATCGCCCCCACAGTCTGGGTCCTCATTTCACCCACCTCGGAAGGATGGAAGGCTGAGTCAACCTTGAGCCGGTGAGATTAGAACCGCCGAACTGCAGATAACAGTCAGCTGAAGTGGCCTGCAGTACTGCACCCTAACCACTGCGCCACCTCGGTTCTGTAGTGGATACGCTTAAGTCAGACCTTAGTCGGTGTATTTCTAGGTTGTCCAAGCCCAAAATTTCAAGCCTGGTGGCATAAGGGATTCTATTGCAAGCAGAGGAGTGGAGTTCTCAGTCTTTCATTCTTCACAGTGGTTGTCCTCTCTGTTGATTCCTGGAAACATCTTCAGTCAGCTACAGGAGTGGGTTTCTTGCCCCGTTCCAACCGGTTCGGTTGGAACGGGGCCAGCGGCATCCTCGTGCACGCGCGCGGCGCACGCATGGATACTAGCGTCTGTGCGATGCTCCAGCTGCTCCTGGAGGATCGCGCAGGCGCTGTATGCGTCCTGCGCATGCGTGGAAGCGCAGAACCCGTCAAAACTGGGTAAGGAGTGCAGGCGGGCGGGTGCGCCCTCCGCCGTTCCCGGAAGTTACTTACTTCCGGGTTCGCCGACCAACCGGTTCGCAGGGACCGCTGCGAACCGGTTGAAACCCACCCCTGGTCAGCTATGACTCATACCAGAAGCCCAGTGAACACAAACTTTAGATGAGAAACGAGAGAACATTTTCTCACTGGAGTTTCCAATTAACTTATAAGCAGACATCTCTTGAGTCCTGAAATAACCATTACTTGCCTGACCATTGTAAGAAGCACCCCATTCTTCAGTCATGGGACATTGGTATTGAATCTGTAAAATCCAGGACAAAGCTCAGGTCAATGATCTAGATTCTAGAATCATTACTTTCACCTCTTCTTCATCAGCTGCATCAAGGTTTTGTGTACACCTGGAATCGTACCCTATTTCTCATCCCCAGTGATGAATGAGCCACGCAGCAGTGACTGATGCACCAAGAGCTTGAGCTGACACCATGACAGAAGGAATCTAGGCCACGAGTTATATTTATAGGATCAAGGCGAGGGGAGGGGAGAAGGTTAGGGGGCTGCACAGCCAAATGACAGGGGGAAGATGAACAAGCAAGGGGGAAGAGCGACTTGAGCTAGGGTGACCGGTGGCTGAGACATAAAAGAAAGTCAGCAAGGGTGTTTGTATAGAAGCAGATTTGCAAGCGTCATCAGAAACGGGTCTACCCCATCACAGATAACACCGCTGAATTTCGGTCTCCTTAATTTTTTTTTTCTTAAAGTCCTGCGAGTCCCTTGGACTGCAAGGCGATCAAACCGGTCAGTCCTAGAGGAGATCAACCCTGACTGCTCTTTAGAAGGCCAGATCCTGAAGAGGAAACTCAAATACTTTGGCCACCTAATGAGAAGGAAGAAGGACTCCCTGGAGAAGAGCCTCATGCTGGGAAAGATGGAGGGCAAAAGAAGAAGGGGATGACGGAGAATGAGGTGGCTGGATGGAGTCACTGAAGTAGTCAGCATGAGCTTTAATGGACTCCAGAGGATGGTAGAGGACAGGAAGGCCTGGAGGAACGTTGTCCATGGGGTCGCGATGAGTCTGATAGGACTTCGCAACTAACAACAATTACTTTTTGTATTAGTCAAAAATTGATCATGGTTTGTTTCAGACAGATTCATTGACAAAGAACAAAGCTCTTGGAAAAGAAAAGAGAGAGATTTTGCATTTTTTTTTCTTAATAAACTTTCTTTAATTCCACTTTCTTGTTGTAGGTCTGTAAGAAGTAGACAACCTACAAATTTTAATAATAGAAGTTATGTGCTTTTTTTGTTTCCTGTTACACTTTTAATTCTTCTTTCTCTTGTAACTTTTCTTTTTCCATTTATATTTTATTGGGGGGGGGGGTTAACAAAATTATATATTTAAAATTTTAAGCATACAATTGCACAGGCTGGAAAAATCAACCCAAAAAGTTACTGGCCATAATAATGATTATTTAACCAGGACAAATATTAGAAATAGCATCCATTCATAAAAAGTTGGACTAATTGTAAATCTGACCTTTGGTGACAAGCAACTCACAAATATGTCTTTCACTAAATGGCCATAGGTTTAGCCCATTGTGGCCCATAATGGAAGGAAAGGAGGGAGGGAATGAGGGGAGCTTCATTTACTCATATTGTACAAAAGTGGACAATACTTATGGACATTGCAGTACACATAATGGAAAGAGGGGAAAGATACAGAGAGTAAAATACAAGAAAGACAACATATGATCTTAATTGCATGGCGATAGTTTAGTTCTTATGTTTACAGCACTTGAGATTATTTGTGAACACGAAACAATGTTTGATGACAGGGGGATAAATTTTAGCCCCCTCAGAGAGGGCCCGCAATCTGGGCGTTCTCCTGGATACGCGACTTAGTTTATAAGAACACCTGACGGCCGTGACCAGGGGGCGCCTTTTACCTGGTTCACCTGGTACACCAGTTGCGCCCCCTCCTGGATCGGGATGCCCTGTGCACAGTCACTCACGCCCTCGTCCTTACTCGCCTGGACTACTGTAACGCTCTCTACATGGGGCTGCCCTTGAAGAGCACCCGGAGGCTTCAGCTGGTCCAGAATGCAGCTGCATGGGTTGTCATGGGGGTATCTAGGTGCTCCCATGTTACATCCCTTTTAGGCAGCCTGCACTGGTTGCCGGTTGTTTTCTGGGTGTGATTCAAGGTGTTAATTATGACCTTTAAAGCACTCCATGGCTTAGGATCAGGGTACTTGCGAGACCACCTACTGCCACCAATAGCCTCCCACTACCCAGTACGATCCCACAGAATTGGCCTCCTCAGGGTGCCGTCGGCCAGGCAGTGTCGGCTGGCGACCCCTAGGGGAAGAGCCTTCTCTGTGGGAGCGCCTTCCCTCTGGAATGAGCTGCCCCTGGAGCTTCGCATAATTCCCGACTTCTGGTCCTTCCGCCGCACCCTAAAGAGTTGGTTTTTCCAGCAAGCTGGCCTGGCCTGAATAAAATAAATTATTAATTTTAATTGTTAATTTTAATTTAATTTCTAAATCTCATTGTAAATGTCTATTGGTGTTGTTTTTTTTTGGATATTCTATTTAATCTTTCTTTTAACTTTTGTAATATGTGTTTTTATGTTGTATGCCACCTTGAGTCCTTTGGGAGGAAGGCGGCATATAAGTCTCATAAACCAAATCAATAAACCAAACAATAGTTTCCTAGAGAAGGTACACATTTCAGAAAAGATTTGGAGGAAATATTTGAGCTCCAAATACTGCATAGCTAAAAGAAAAGAGATAAAAACACCACTTTGCTCTGCTCTATTTAACCAAAACCTTCTGCTCTAACTCAACCTCTCTTTTTTTTTTTAAAAAAAAAGGACCGTTTCCTTCTTTTGTCAGTCTAAGAAATGAAACATTCTCCCCTTGCATATTAAAATATTCATGAAAATTAGCCTATAATGCAAATGAATGCCTTTAAATATCCAGAAGGAAATAAATCACATTTTTTTTAAAAAAAAACTTCCAATGTTGTGTTAGATTTTGAAAACAAGCCCATTTAAAAATCAAACACAATTCCCACCAGTGTAAGTATATAAAATCTGACCATAATGGTCAGTTGTAAAAGTCCATAGTGATATCAGTGGATATCATTATCTTGATTGGTGCCAAAGGTGGTTTTTCAAAAGGCAACTAGCCTTTTTTGTTTTTTCCTTGAAGATGTTTCCCTTCTCATCCAGGAAGCTTGTTCAGTTTGGGAATTGAAGGATCTTCTTGGATGATAAGCAAAATGTCCTCAAGGGAAAACAAAGTCCAGTTGCCTTTTGAAAAAGCACCTTTCGGGTATCCTTGTGATCTCCTGCTCAATCAGGGGTTGGGCTAGATAGAAATAGCAACAGCACTTAGACTTATATGCTGCTTCATAATGCTTTTACAGCCCTCTCTAAGCAGTTTACAGATTCAGGCTCTTGCCCTCAACAATATATATTCATCAAGAATAAAAGAGACAACACTTAGTAATACTCAAGGTTACTAATAAGCTATCAAATCATATTTGGAAAACAAATAAAAACAATATAAATTGTAGAGCCACAAGCAACAAGGTTATAGTCATAAATGGAAAGAGGTAGATACTAGGAAGGATGAGAAGAAGAATAGTAATAGCAATAGCAATAGCAATAGCAGTTCGACTTATATACCGCTTCATAGGGCTTTCAGCTCTCTCTAAGCGGTTTACAGAGTCAGCATATTGCCCCCAACAACAATCCGGGTCCTCATTTTACCCACCTCGGAAGGATGGAAGGCTGAGTCAACCTTGAGCCTGGTGGGATTTGAACTGCCGAACTGCAGTTAGCAGTCAGCTGAAGTAGCCTGCAGTACTGCACACTGTGCCACCTTGGCTCTTATAGATGATCTACAAGGTCTCTTCCAACTCTGTTACTCTATTATTATTATATACTTTATTCATTAAACATGAAACTCAGCCAACATTCAAAAATGCATTACAAATACCAGTGACTGGTGCTAATGCTTGATACGGTTTGCTGCCAGCATCCTAGATATCAACCAAGTACCTTCTTAAAATATAAGATGTTCCGAGTAGTGCATTTTTTTGCAGTTCCGCTGGGGTTATTGCAGGAAGCTGCAATTTGTGGATGTATCTTGTAAAATTCTTGGACGTGGTGCCAAATGCCCCGATGATGATGGGGTATCACTGTTACATGCTTCATCCATAGCCGTGTAGTTTCGATGGCCAGGTTGCCATTTACAGTTCTGCTGGTGTTATTGCAGGAAGCTGCAATTTCTTTATGTGTTTTGTAAAATTCTCGGACTTGGTATGGTGATACCTCCACATTTTCTCTGGGCTAACAAAGTTGCAACAGAGGTTCCTGCTCTATTATCTATTCCTGGTGGACTAATTTTACAGCAATTGTATTCAACTAAGTACTGCTGTCCATTACTCACTTCTAAGTCATTTAGTTTCAACAAGACCAGAAATTCATCATTATTCAGCCCTCAAAAGTTTTTCACAGTCTTCAGTAATGAATACTTTGGCTAGCTCCTACTCAGTTGGTATTGGTATTTTATTATTTGTATGCCGCCCTTCTCCGGGAGGACTCAGGGCAGCGAACAATTCAAAGGGGAAAAAAAGGGGGGAACATAAAAGACAAAATACAAATAATAAAAGTAAACAACAATCGCACAACCATACATGTCGAGACGGGAGGGAACTCATCACCCCCAGGCCTGCCGGCAAAGCCAGGTTTTGACGGCTTTTCGGAAGGCCTGGAGAGAGGTGAGGGTCCGAATCCCTGCGGGGAGCTCATTCCAGAGGGCCGGAGCTGCCACAGAGAAGGCCCTCCCCCAGGTAATAGCCAGGTGGCATTGGCTGGTAGATGGCACCCGGAGGAGGCCAACCCTGTGAGATCTAATGGGTCTGTGGGAGGTAATTGGCAGCAGGCGGTCTCTCAAGTACCCAGATCCAATACCATGAAGGGCTTTATAAGTTACGACTAGCACCTTGAAGCGTATCCGGAGACTGATCGGTAACCAGTGCAGCTCGCGGAGGATAGGTTCAATTCCTACATTTGCAACGGGAAGAGATATGGTATAAAAGGAAAGGGAATTGGGAGGCTATAGCAAAGTCTTTGGTGACCAAATTCATCCAGGCTTTTGGTCTTTCCAGGTAGTGATTCAATTCTTTAAAGCTTCTCTGACACTTTGTACTCTTTGAAATACATTTTACAAAACAGGATATTTCCTGGTCTCCCCTTTTATTTATTTATTTTATTTCCCTTTGTCTTCTTTCTTTTCGGGAGCCTCGCTGTCTAGCCTATCAGGATTTTAAAAGAATGAAAATGGATGCGTTTTACCTTTTTTTCCCCCCCTCTCCCTATTCTTCTTCTCCTTTTAAAAGGGCCTCCCGCTAAATGATACTGATGCTTTCCATTTTTAACATCATAATCAATAAAAGCTGCTTATATGCACACTTTGCAAAACCATCGGTTTAGAAGGGGGTTTTTTGGGGGAAAAAAATATGCATATGGTTGCGGCTTGCTGACTGGAAACCCTGGCAGTAAATCTTCCGAGTTAAAGTTTTACTGGTGTGTTATGAGTAAAAATGCCTTGTCAGCCTTCTGCCAGTTTTTCTCCTAACATCCATATTTTCAACCCTTGCTAAACATGGGGGGCGCATTTGGCCACTGGAGGCTGGCTGTACAATTAAACAGCTACGCTCAGCTGTAGAAACAAGGGCACAACCGACCCAAACTGTCTCTTATTAATTTTAAAAGTCCATAAAGGAATGGTATGACCCCTGTCAAAGCGATGGACTGGCAGTTAAACGTATTATAAACTGTTAACACTCAGCCACAAAAAGGACCAGAGGAGGAAGAAGAAGAAGAAAGCAAGGAAAACAAGGGATAACTTCCCCTCCACCCCGCAGACATTAAGAAAAAAAAACACCAAAATATGCAAGTAATAATTGTGGCATATAATTAGCTTCTCGGTGCCTAGATAAAAATACTGAGATCCATTGTGTAGCTCTTCCCCTCTTCATCCTTTCGTGTAGGCTGATTTGCATCTTTTATCCATTTCTACAATGAATTCAGTTCATTAGCTTTTTAGCATAAAACCAGATGCTGGATGCTCGGGCTCATATCTTACGCTGTACTTAAAGCAAGCCAGCCTCTCTGCAGCAGACTCAGTTCAAGAGACAGAGGCCAGCGATGAGTGTAAAACAATAACAATAACCTCGTCCAAGGATGAACTTAGAAACCCAAACAATCCTGCAATTTGCTTTCTATAAGCAAACCCACAAACAGCCAAGACAATGGAGATGGTGGTATTTGAAACGTAAGCCGTTCCTTGTTAAGCAGTTTACACAGGACACAGCATTTCAACTCTGATTCAGGGGGTTGGACTAGAAGACCTCCAAGGTCCCTTCCAACTCTCATTCTGTTTGCAGGCTTTATTTTTGACGTGCTTGAACTCTGTCGAGTGCTATTTTGGCTAGATTTGGTTGCCAGAACAAAGGCTAAAATCCTAACCAGAAAAATAGGGTTGTGGGCAAAATGTTTGGTTGGTTTCTTTTTTTAGTCTTTATCTTAGTTTATTTATTTGTTTGTCGAACATGTGCGAGATAACAGGTGTAAGTCTGAACATGGACATGAACACAGGAAATGAGTACAAATAAATGGGGACAGTAGGACAGGGATGGAAGGCACGCTGGTGCGTTTATCCACACCTCCTTACAGACCTCTTACGAATGGGGTGAGGTCCACGGTAGACAGTTTAAGGTTAAAGTTATGGGGGTTTGAGGATGTAATAACAGTGTCAGGTAGTACATTCCAGGCATTGACCACTGTTGCTGAAATCTTATTTTCTGCAATCGAGTTTGTATCTTGTTCAATGGATTCTGCTTCAAATTCACCGACTAATTAATCTCTTTAAGTAAAGTTAAGGAAATTATTATTAAACAAAAACATTTCTGGATTTCTTTAAGGAATTATCACAGGGACTGTGCTGTAGCTCTAACTTGCCTGAATGCAGGGCTGGAATTGTGTAGTATTCAGCATCCTGAAAAAACATCTCAACTTTAATTACCCATGAACAAATCGCAAAGAAGTCTCTAGTCCACAAGGACAAAAAAAAAGGCGGTGAGCCGTGCCTGGTAAGATCCAGTGGTGGGATTCAGCCAGTTCGCACCACTTCGGGAGAGCCAGTTGTTAACTTTCTGAGCAGTTTGGTGAACTGGTTGTTGGAAGAAACCATTAGGGCAGAGAACCGGTTGTTAAATTCTTTGAATCCCACCACTGGTGAGATCAGAACATATTTGGGAGTGGGGGGGAAGTAATTAATGCTAACAAGAATAATACAAGATAAGAATGTTATGGGGAGAAAGAGGCCCCAGCAGTATGTTCACAGCTAGGAAGTAGATCCATCACAATTCATCATTGTCTATTTTAAGGAAGCAGGTCAAACATAGGGTGAGGAATTTGTTCAGGTAAAATTTCTGTGGATGCCTAAGCAAATTTCCCCACCTTTTGATGGAGCTGACGAATCAGAAATCTTCACGATAACAAGTTTGTTAAGGGAAAAAGAAGGCATACCAAGAGTGGCATATTTGTGAAAAATGCATACAAAGCTCCATTATATTAGGAAAGAGTATGTGTAGAAAGCATGTGTAAATATTTTGCATGATCAGGGTATGAATTTCTTTAAAACATGAAACAAACTGGAAAAAACCAAAGATACTGTATGAAATAGAGTTAATTAGGTAGGCTTATTAAAATTGCTATACAAAGGATTCATATATATATATATATATATATATATATATATATATATATATATATATATATATATATATATATATATATATATATATATATATATATATATATATATAATTTCAGTAAAAATGTGTGCCATTGATTAAAATAGAGATTGCACAAAATTAACAAAATTTTATCCTCTTATGATATGAGAATTCAAAATCCAGCTGATCTGGGCAATTCAGAGATCTGAGCAGAGGGTTATACATTTCAATCAATGCATCAATTAAGAATATCCCTCAGTGAATTATATATGATTTTGGGATTGTTCTTTTTTTTACTTAAGGAATATTATGCTCCTGATGCTACCAGCTGCATTCTTTAGGGGTCTCCCTGTCAAGCAGAAAAAGCAGAATCCAAATTCAGAAAACAAGACTACGATTGTTCTAAAAGACTGCCCAATTATAGCAATAGCACTTAGACTTATATACCACTTCAAAGTATTTTTAAGCAGTTTACAGAGTCAGCATATTACCCCCAACAATTTGGGTCCTCACTTTAGCCACCTCGGAAGGAAGGAAGGCTGAGTCAACCTTGAGCCTGGTGAGATTTGAACTGTCAAATTGCAGGCAGCCAGCAGGCAGCAGAAGTAGCTTGCAGTACTGCACTTTGACCACTGTGGCACCATTATAGGTTATTATCATATATTTATAGCCCAATTTTATTTATGTTATGCTTTATAAATAACTTAAGGTGACAAATATACACTATTCTCATTCCTCTTCCTATTTTCCTCAGAACAACCCTGTAAGCAGAGTTGGGCTGAGAGAGAGTGAGTAGGCCAGCCACCCAATTGGCTTTCATGGCTAAAACAGAACTAGAACTCCTAGTCTCTTGGTGATTGACCCCAAATCACCCAGTTGGCTTTCATGGCTAAGGCAGAACTAAATCTCACTGTCTCCTGGTGATTCGCCCAAGTTACCCAGCTGGCTTTCCTGCATTATGGTGGAACCAGAACTCCCAGTCTCCTGGCTTCTGAAGACAAAAGATTTTTGCAGCAGTATTGCTATTTTTTTATTCCCTTCTTTTTGCTCTGCTCACCTTCCTCCAATTGTTTGCAATCCAAACCTAGCCACTTTCTTCTTTTAACAATGGCAATTATCGAGTTTTTATTGCTGAGTATTGCTGAAGCTCTGCTTTTCCAATAGAGTGCATACAGTATGAATGGTCTCCTCCCTCCCAGACTGACTCTTCAAAGGCCACTGACCAACAGACGGCTTGCCGTCAAAAACTCTCTCTCAACTAAGCAATTAGAAGTCCAGATTGCGCTGTAATTCTATCCCTGTCACCTCTGGTCCTGCGCAGCTGCCTAGGCCAAAGGCAGACAGATCGTAAGCAACAAACAAACAAACCAGGCAAGCAGGAATAAGAGCTGGAAGGAACCTTGGAGGTCTTCTAGACCAACCCCCCAGCTCAATCAGGAGACTCTATACCAGTGATGCCTAACCTTTTCGTCCTCACGTGCTGAAATCGCGCACATGCGATTTGGGTCTACTAGGCCTCCCTGAAGCTTCCTGAAAACAAAAACGGACTGGGGGGGCACTGTCCCCCTCTGTGCTGCCCCCCACCCCCGTGCATGCACCCCCTTGCATGTGCATCTCCCACATGCGTGGCAGAGAGCTGAAAATCAGCTGGCCAGCAGGAGGCATGCACGCATGTGCCGTAGAGCTGAGCTGGGCAATGTCTTGCTTGCCCTCAGAGATACCTATGGCATAGGCGCCATCACGGCTCTATACCATTTCAGACAAATGGCTATCTCTTCTTTAAAAGCCTCTGGTGATGGAGCACGCACAATCTCTGGAGGGAAGTCTTCTCACTGATTAATTGTTCTCACTGTCAGGAGATTTCTCCTTCAAACCCAAACCCCCCACCCCTCCTCAAAGCTTCAGCCTATGCTCCATCCTCACTTCCCCCTCTTCCCGCCCCACACTGCAAAAAAATAATGTTGCATTAATCCTTCCCACCCTATCTCATCTTAACACCCCCCCCCCCCGCCCCCATAGGCTACAGCCAAGCAGCCGTTAAAATTATAAACCAGGAATTCCGCAGAGCTATTAATGTCCTGCAATTCATCTGTGGCCAAAGGGTGGTGGTGGGGGGAGTTTTTCTTCCCTCCTTCCTCCTCTTCTACCCCCCCTCCCCACGCTACTCCAACTGCTACTCTGTTTTTCCAAACAGCTTTGAAGGAATGCACCCTGTCACTGTTTCCGTCATGTGTCCGATAATTAAAATCTGACTGATTTATGGACTGACAACGAGCATCACAGCCGAAGAATCAGATGAGGTTCGTTCTTCCTAAGGCTAAATTTACTTGGTGGGAAAGGGGAATTTTTTTTTTTTTTTTAAAGAATGAGATTGCTGGCTTGTGGGTTAAGCTGTCATTCAGCTGCCGTGAAAACCATAAAGATGGCTAACAGAGCTCCAGCCAGCAGCCCTTAAGTTTATTTTATTCTAATATTTATTGCCACCCAGAAAAATGAACATAATGCAGGCAAGTTAGTGAGTCCGCTCCGCATGGTGATTTGTGAGGCTGTGTGCACCACAAGAGCCAAACATGTCTTGTGGCATTAAAATAGAACACTTATATTCTTTCCTACCCAGCTCTTCCAAAAAATATCTTTTTATTTTTGGAAAGGACGTTGGGCTGGAAGAAACTTATATTAAGTCTAACGGGGCAGAGATGTGTTGTTGTTTTTCTTTTATTTTTCTCTTGTCATTTGTTTATTTATTCATCTATAATAGAAAATAGAAAAACACAAAAGAAAATAGGAGGAAAATAAGGGTAGGAAAAGGGAAAAGAAAAGTATAGTGCAATGGGAGGGGAGAGAAAAGGCATTGACTTCTGACTCCTTTTGATGCAGTAGAATATAGATATTTATTAATAGCATCAAATCTCAACTTTTTACTTTTGCATAATAATATAAATTAGCCATGTCTATAGCAACAAACCTATCTAATCGGTAAAGCCCAAAATCAAAGTTTCATCCCCCCACCCCGGGCCCAAGCATAAAGTCCAGAAGTGGTTTCCAAGTAGAAACAAAAGTATTTTTTTTTTCCTGTGATCAAAGCAGTTGATCCTACCAGTTCGCACCTATTCGGTAGAACCGGTTCGTCAAATCTACCGAACCGCTTAAAAGAGGTCCCACCAGTGGACCCGGAAAGCGGGCCACACCTACAGAAGAGGTTCCAAAAATTTTTGAAACCCACCACTGGTCCTTGGATGTGATTATTCTACACTATCATGCTCAAATTTATAAAACTCAGTGCCTCTGTGAAAGGTAAGGATGACTCCTGCGTTTGTGGTGCAATCAGAACATTGCGTGTGTTGAAGTTGTTTTAACGCAAACCAAAGATGCCTTTTAAAAAACAAGTTTACATCATATTCTTATGCATGCCAGCGCTGTGTGTGAGGTGATTTAAGGTGGTTCTGACAAGTGTCATCGGCATCTTCATATCCGGTCACATGGGCGGCAAGCCACTCCCATCCGGTCACATGGGCGGCAAGCCACTCCCACAAAGGAGGCCACACCCACAGAGTAGGTTTGAACAATTTTTGAAACCCACCACTGGATCAAAGCAATTGGTTTAGTTATCTCTGCTAACTCCATCAACTTTTGCAGCCATTCATCCGTTGTAGGAATCAAAGTGCCCTTCCATTTTTGTGGGTAATCATACTGCCATCAACATATACAACATCAAAGTTCCATTCCCCCTCTCCAAGTCTTTCTCCATTCAACCCAGAAAAAAAAGCTTCTGGTTTTATCTTCATATTCACTTCACTTCACTAGAGCCAAGGTGGCGCAGTGGTTAAATGCAGCACTGCAGGCTACTGCTAGATCAGCAGGTCAGCGGTTCAAATCTCACCGGCTCAGGGTTGACTCAGCCTTCCATCCTTCCGAGGTGGGTAAAATGAGGACCCAGATTGTTGGGGGCAATATGCTGACTCTCTGTAAACCGCTTAGAGAGGCCTGAAAGGCCTATGAAGCGGTATATAAGTCTACTGCTATTGCTATACTTCACTTTTCTGATTCCCATTTTAGCAATAGTGATAGCACTTAGATTTATATACTGCTTCACAGTGCTTTTACAGCCATCTCTAAGCTGTTTAGAGGGTCAGCATAATTGCCCCCAACAATCTGGGTCCTCATTCTACCCACTTTGGAAGGATGGAAGGATGAGTCAACCTTGAGCCGGTGAGATTTGAACTGCTAAACTGCAGCTAGCAGTCAGCTGAAGTAGCCTGCAATACTGCACTCTAACCACTGCGCCACCTCAGCTCTGGCTTTAACCATCGTTCATCTCCCGAAGCCCAAAATCATGGATAACTGTAGTAGTCCTGAAGAGCACATACAGAAATTTTAATCTTGGTTGGATAACTTTCTGTCTAAAATCTTAAAGAGCCTCTCCTGTTCAGGCTTCAGAATTGTAGATTAGCTGAAGCCATCCATATAACCCAGAAGGAAATACCTTTGTGTAAAGATAAAGGTTCCCCTCGCACAACTGTGCTAGTCATTCCTGACTCTAGGGGGCGGTGCTCATCTCCGTTTCAAAGCCGAAGAGCCAGCGCTGTCTGAAGACATCTCCATGGTCATGTGGCTGGCATGACTTAATGCCAAAGGCGCACGGAGCGTTGTTACCTTCCCACCAAAGGTGGTTCCTATTTTTCTACTAGCATTTTTACGTGCTTTTGAACTGCTAGGTTGGCAGAAGCTGGGACAAGTAACGGGAGCTCAATCTGTTATGCAGCACTAGGGATTCGAACCACTGAACTGCTGACCTTTCTGATTGACAAGCTCAGTGTCTTAGCCACACAGCCACTGCTTCCCTCCCACTTAGTGTAGTCCTTGTTAATACATAAATAACAGCCAATCATAAACACATCTTGTTGGGCAAGAGATACAAAGAGTTTTCCCTTAGATAGACCAGATTAATCATGTGCAATATTTACACTACTAAAGACGAAATGGAGCTTACTCCATTATGCGGCATGAGGGATTTGAACTGCCGAACTGCCGATCTTTCTGATCGACAAGCTCAGTGTCTTAGCCACACAGCCACTGCTTCCCTCCCACTTAGAGTAGTCCTTGTTAATACATAAATAACAGCCAATCATAAACACATCTTGTTGGGCAAGAGATACAAAGAGTTTTCCCTTAGATAGACCAGATTAATCATGTGCAATATTTACACTACTAAGCAAAATAATTACAACATTGTATATACTTTCTGGAACGAGTGCAGCTCCTTCAAGAAAGAAGAGTAGAAAGTGGGTGGGGGGAGTAAGGGCTTGGACACACAATGTAAGAGGTTACAGTGCATCTTCTCTGCTTTCTAAAGTTCTGTAGCAGGAAGACAATGCACAACTGAAGATATTGCATGATTTAAGATACGTCAAGTGGCAGCCTGTGAGAATGGGCTAAGTGGAATACTATCAGTTGTACAAAGGCAAGAAAGAAGTAAGAAGAATACCACCTCGGATTTGGGTGGTATGGATACTTGCGGTACAACAAAGTGAAGGCGAATTTGAATTTTAAATATCACTGTGTTTCCTGAGTCATATTGAGAGTAAGGAATAGATACAAACCAAAGCTGCTCCCCAAAGCAGTTTTATATTCACCAGTGCAACAACATTTGTGGACAAATGCAAGGCATTTGTCCACAAATGTTTAATAGGCAAATGCAAATGGTTAATTTATTACGAGAAACTATAATTTTGTCAAAGGAAGTATAACATAAAGGTTCCCCTCGCACATATGTGCTAGTCGTTCTTGACTCTAAGGGGCAGTGCTCATCTCCGTTTCAAAGCCGAAGAGCCAGCGCTGTCCAAAGACATCTCCGTGGTGATGTGACTGGCATGACTAAATGTCGAGGGCACACAGAGAGCTGTTACTTTCCCACCAAAGGTGGTTCCTATTTTTCTACTTCCATTTTTACGTGCTTTCGAACTGCTAGGTTGGCAGAAGCTGGGACAAGTAACGGGAGCTCAATCTGTTATGCAGCACTAGGGATTCGAACCACTGAACTGCCAACCTTTCTGATTGACAAGCTCAGTGTATTAGCCACTGAGCCACCTTGTCCCCTATCAAAGGAAGGATAAGGAGATCTAATTGCTAATGGTTTTATTTAGAAAGATCAAAATAGACAATAGAGTTGGTGGTTTTGAGCATTTGAGGTCTGAGCATGTAATAGAATTATATACAAACAATGAATGTTTAATTGTTAAAATGTACAAACTTACTAAAATTTGAAACAGAAGAACAAGTAAAAGACTCTTATGATAAAATGGGCTAGAAAATTTTGTTACAAGATGGAACAGTAGGATAGATAAGTGTTCAAAAGGGTTGAAATATACATTATGTTACCATCTTAAAGGGAATTCTATAAAATGACGTACCATTGGTAAATTTATAATACTTATAACTGCTGTAAAGAAGATTGGAAGCCACTGTTCTGTCTTTTTTTTAAAAAAAAATTGTATTTCTCTTGTATTTTTTCCCTTTTCTGCGCCTTTAGCTTTTTGTCTGATTCATTTTTCTTTCTTCTATTTTATATTAGTTTGTATTCATTTTATCTTCCTTTTAAAGCACCTTTACTAAAGACGAAATGAAGTGATTAAGAGAAAATAAACAGCCTCGATAATCTTTATTGGTTCTTACCTGTATCAATTAAGCATTTTGCTCTGATTTGACTAGATTTCACCGGTACGATAACATGAATTTGATGTTAACGTTTGATGAGTTCATTTGACTGTTTACATTTTTATGTTACAATGGTTATAATGCAATTCAAAATGTAGCTAGTTTTAATCAGAAAGAAGATGCTTCCAAATTCCTTCTGTGCTAAAGGTACTTGTAGAGCTAGAGAGTAGAGAAAGAAGAGATACTATATGTGTCCTTGTGCTGAAGACGTCAGCAAGCTTCCTTCTGCATTTTGCCTAATCTGAATTATTACATAAGCTTTGCTGAAGAACTTCTAAGCATATGTTATCACATCTTGTGGAATGGCACAATTATTTATTGGGTAAACTTTGCCCTTGGAAAAAAAATATGAGTTAGACCAATTCTTGAATATAGCTCATCTCCCTGGAATCCACTCTGTATTTCGGACATTAATACAATCGAGCAAGTCCAGAGGTATTTCATAAGAGGAGTATTCCACTCTACTCACAATGGAATACTTTATGCCACCAGCTTGAAATTTTGGGGCTTGGAGAACCTAGAACTCCCTCGATTAAGATCTGTCCTGAGCATAGTACACAAAATTGTCCGCTGTAACATCCTACCTGTCAATGACTACTTCACCTTCAACTGCAATAATACACGGGCAAACAATAGATATAAACTCAAGGAAAACCGCTCCAATTCAGAAAATGCAACTTCAGCAACAGAGTGGTCAATGCCTGGAATGCTCTACCTGACTCCATTGTTACATCCTCAAACTCTTACAGCTTCAACCTTAAACTGTCTACCATGGACCTCACCCCATTCCTAAGAGGTCCGTAAAGGGGGCGTGCATAAGCGCACCAGCGTGCCTACAATCCTTGTCCTACTGTCCCCATTTATTTGTACTCATTTCTTATGTATATACGTATACCTGCTTATACTTATATGTTTATATGTTATATTCATACTTGTACTTGTTTTCTCATGTATGCTTGACAAACCAAAATCAATCAAGAAATCAAGAAATCAAGAAGGAAGGAAAGGGAAGAAAGGAAGGAAGGAGAGAGAGAGAGAGAGAGAGAGAGAGAGAGAGAGAAGTAAAGGATAAATTCCCTAGCCACCATTACCAGGCCTTCTTGGAAGCAGAATTCCCCTGGCTTCACAAGGTTCACCATGCTTTTTATGATGGGCAAAATAAGGTTCATAAGATATCTGCCCTTTCCTTTCTCCAAATGTCGTAGATATCTCGATACTTCATCTTCCAATAAATTCCCTTCTCTTTAGGAGAAAGGACTGTGTGAACAGGACAGGTGTAGGGAGGCCAAATAGACTAAATTTGGCTCATGCGATAGGATTCCCCAACTTTGTTTGGAAGAGATGGTTCTATTGCCATCATCCATTGCATAGCCTTCCTTGGCTTTATAAGACACTGGCATATATTGCCATCCATTATATTATGGAGAAATTATAGTTGATCCTTAAAAGTAGGTAATGATTACAGCCATTATGAAAACCTGGAAAAAATTTGCTCAGCAAGCAAGCATTCCTTTAAAGCGTATAGTTTAAGGGTGTTTAATTAACTGGATTTATATCCTGTTACTTCAATATCTATTCATTTGAGTAGTGCCAGTGAAATACTTCCAACAGACTTTTGCTTTATTGCTATGTCCAAGCAGTATGTTGAAATGCAAAGGGCCGTATTTTAAAGAAGGAAGGTTCCCCCCCGACCCATTTTTTCCTGCTTCCCGTTTGACCCTTTTATTTTCAGCTGCCAAATCCCAGCCTGATTAGCAAACTGATTTATTTTACCCAAAAAGAATAAATTTTGCTTTTTTTCTTTCTTTCTTTCTTCTTTTTTCATCAACCATTTAGAATTTGAATTCTTGGGGTTGATGACTGCATGCATACTTTAGAAAGCACAGCCTTTAACCTTTGGCTGAATGGAACACAATAGAACAGAACTAATAGAACAGAATATATGGGATGGGATGGGATGGGGTGGGGTGGGGTGGGGTGGGGTGGGGTGGGGTGGGGTGGGGTGGGGTGGAGTAGAGTAGAGTAGAGTAGAGTAGAGTAGAGTAGAGTAGAGTAGAGTAGAGTAGAGTAGAGTAGAATAGAATAGAATAGAATAGTTCTTTATTGGGCAAGTGTAATTGAAAAGGAATTTGTATCCAATGCAGAAGCTCTCCATGTACATAAGATGCAATCATACTCATAAGATACAAACAACAAGTGATAAATCATAAGATACCAATAGGAGAAGGTAGTAGGAAAGTTGAGAAGATGAGAAAGATAAGGTGACAAGGCTCTAATAGCAATACAGCCCTTTTCATCTACCATTTAGAATTTGAATTCTTGGGGTTGATGACTTCATCCATACTCTAGAAAGCTCAGCCCTTAACTTTTGGCTGGGTAACGTAAAGGAATACAGGTAGTCCTTGAGTTACAACAGTTCATTTAGTGACCATTTGAAATTACAATGGCACTGAAAACAGTGACTTACGCCTGGTTTTCACACAACCGTAGCAGCTTCCCTATTGTCACTGATCAGAATTTGGACACTGGGCAACCGGTTCATGTTTATGACGGTTACAGTAACCTGGGGTCATGTGATTCCCCTTTGGGACCTTCTGACAAGCAAAGTCAATGGGGAAGTCAAGTTCACTTAACAACCGTTTTACTAGATCAACAGCTACAGTGACTCGACAGTTGCAAGAAAGGCTGTAAAATGGGGTACAACTCATTTAAGAACTGTCGCTCAGCAATTGAAGTTTGGGGGGTCAATTGTGGTCGAGGATTACCTATATCTATATGAGTCTATCCAAACCTAGATGCATCTCGTTTGACGTAAACACATATCATGCTGTTGTCTGATTGTCCCACTCTTGAGAAATTTTGGAACTGATGCAATTATTTCCTTACATATTTATTTGTAGAAGGTTGGCTTTGTTTAACAATTTCTTTATTTCCTAATAGCTTTTCAAAACAGTGGTTTTCAACTAAGATATCCGTAAAAGCCAGCCTTTCAAGCAGATTATTTCAGTGAAATAAAATGCTGTTGCAAAATACCATTCAAAGGCAAGGACTGTCAAAATATTTAATTAAAAACAGGAGAAAACATTTTTCAAAGCCCTCTTATGATCAACTCTTGATAGACAAAGTTCTGTTATGTCACCAAAGACTATTATATCTTTTATTCCTTGTAAGACAAGAAACTAGATGGTGTTAAAAGCAAACGTGAGCCTCAGCAGGAGGCTTTGCCTGACCAACCTTGTTGAATATGAAAGGTTAAGCAAGACTGTGCCCGTTTAGCACTTGAATGAAAGATCTCCAGGGATGTCAGGGTAGTAGGCTAGATCGGAAAGCCAAGAAAACATCTTGGAAGATGATCAGATGCAAATCAGTTCTATACTGCTTCCAAAAACAATGGTTGTGTTCATGAAGGGAAGCTCAATTGGAAGGAGGTGAGCGGAACTGAATGGAATGGAACATGGAATGGAATGGAACAGAATGGAATGGAACGGAACAGAACTAACAGAATGAACTAACAGAAGAGAACAGAAAATGTGGCATGGCATGGCATGGCATGGCATGGAACAGAACAAACGATGGGAGGGGTGGAATGGAACGGAACAGAGCAGAGCAGTTTTTTATTGGGCAAGTGTAATTGACAGAATATATGGGATGGGATGGGATGGGATGGGATGGGATGGGATGGGATGGGATGGGATGGGATGGAATGGAATAGAATAGAATAGAATAGAATAGAATAGAATAGAATAGAATAGAATAGAATAGAATAGAATAGAATAGAATAGAATAGAATAGAATAGAATAGAATAGAATAGAATAGAATAGAATAGTTCTTTATTGGGCAAGTGTAATTGAAAAGGAATTTGTATCCAATGCAGAAGCTCTCTATGTGCATAAGATGCAATCATAATTATAAGATACAAACAACAAGTGATAAATCCTAAGATACCAATAGAAGAAGGTAGTAGGAAAGATGAGAAGATGAGAAAGATAAGATGACAAGGCTCTAATAGCAATACAGCCTACTACATGGGTAAATATCTGTAAGCATAAGACAGTGCTGTGAGAGTTAAATGTTTTGATAGATGATTATTTTGATTTAATTTACAAGAAACCATTACACAAATCGGTGGGTTTGATCCCAAGGATGCCACCCATTGGAATTGTTCATATATTTCCTCAACCAACTCCCACGAATCAGTTGTAAAAATCAAAATATGTGGTCCACTCTTTATGATGAACTAATGGCATGCACATTTGACGAAGAGCAGCAGGGTTGATGAGGTGTTCAGCCACAATAAAGAAATAACCTATTTAAGCTTCTCCAAACTTTCTCTCGATGCTGACCCAAATCCAGAAATTGTCATTTATGGACTACATACATACAGCTTAAAGGAATTTTAATCATAGCCAACTTTGGTTCTGTTGCTATCCTTGTGTCTACTCTGGTATGATTAATTTTGAATCTATTTATTTTTATTTTATTTAGTTTGTCAAACGTGTGTGAGATAACAGGTCTAAGTATAAACGTGGACATGAACACAGGAAAGAAGTCGTCTTTTCTGCAATCGAGTCGTCTTTGCTGAAGTCGTCTTTTCTGCGACTGAGTTTGGAGTGGTTTTCTTTGAGTTTGTATCTATTGTTTGCCCATGTATTATTGCGGTTGAACCGGAAGTAGTTGTTGACAGGTAGGACGTTGTAGCAGACAATTTTGTGTGCTAAGCTTAGGTCAGACCTTAATCAGGGTACTTCTAGGTTGTCCAGGTCCAGTATTTCAAGCCTGGTGGCATAAGGGATTCTATTGCGAGCAAAGGAGTGGAGGACTCTTCTCGTGAAATACCTCTGGACTTGCTCAATTGATTTAATTTCCATTATACAGTGTGGATTCCAGGCTGTATTTGAGAATTCGATCTGGCAAAGGTTTCATATGCCCTGGTTAGCAGTGCAATGTTACTGGACCATTAAGAAGATGAAAGAAGATCAAAGGATTTAGGGAGGACCAGAGGTGGAGAATTAGATAGGCTTTCAAGGATCTCTCCCATTGAACTCTTTACTAGCATGACTGCTAAATGATAAGACCACAGATGAATGGCTAGTCTTTTTCCCAACCCATTCCCTGAAAACTGCTCTTGAAGTTCTAGATCAGGGCTGTCAAACTCGCGGGCCGCACACCAGATGCGTCATGCGCTGGCCATACCTATGCCCAGTTTAACGAAGGGGGGGGGAGAAATGTCATGATACATCACTTGACGATGCCAGTTTGACACCCCCATTCTGGATCATGGTTGTCCAGCCTTTTGGCTTCCCTGAGCCACATTGAGTGAAGATGAATTGCCTCGGGCCCCCATATAAAATATATAATGTAGTTAATGTAAATAAATAACAAAATCCCTTTATTTTTTTAAAATACTTTGATTTTATCTCCTGGAGTCTCATGATGAGCTGTCCATGGCTACATGCAACCCTCAGGTCCTAGATTGGACAAGCCTATCTTAGATGAACCAACGATGGGACTCATTAGAAGCAAATTTCATCTCCCTATTCATTCAACAGGGAACGTTGGATGTGATGCAGCCGAGACACCGAAAAGAGCAGTTTGGCATCGGGCCGCCATCACGAGAGACAGTTTCTATCCTTGCTAGGAAAGTGTGATGACTTCCTTGAACTCCAGCTTAACAGTTACCCACCCACGTTAGGCAGAGTGTCTGAAACCAGCCGTTTTAACTTGAAATCTCACTCTCGCCAAATGCTCGCCTTTGCGAAGGCGCAGAGGAAGACATCAACTTGACAATAACGTATTTTCAGCAAAAGCCGTGGCTGCTATCCTGTCATACATAATTTGTTTCCTAACCAATGATGCTGTTTAATCAAAACTCACACCAGCTCCTCTTTTAAAAGCATTTGCTAAACCAAACAAGAAAGAAACTTCACATGCCACGGGTGGTTGAAATTACTTGTTGTTATTATTAGAGGTGGATTGGAGGCTTCTGGGCCCCTCCTTTCCCCTCCCCTCCTTTATTAAAACGTCCAATCAATCTTTATTCGTGTTTTACTGTCTCCCCAAATGAATTCTTAGCAGCCTTCACTAAACTGATCTTTTTTTTTAAAAAAAAAAAAAGTTAACGCAGAAGTTCAAAGCCACGATGGACAGCTCTGATAATTCTCAATTAATTCCTAATCTCTGAACCAGAAAAGGAGGCATATTTTAGATACATCACGTCACAGTTGGCTTGACAGTCTTTTGGGATGTGTGTGGCTCTGTCTCATCCTACACACCTCAAGTTCATGGCCCTGAAGTTCATGGGCAGTTTTGTTTGTAATAATGGCCCCCCACCCCCAAAAATCCCCCAACCACCCTGAAGTTCTTGCTTTAACAAAAATACTGCTCTTTCCAATGGGAGCAAGTTGACCTCTTTTGTAAAATAGAATAGAATAGAATAGAATAGAATAGAATAGAATAGAATAGAATAGAATAGAATATTATTGCTGTGAGCTGCCCAGAGTCGCTAGGGAGTGGGCGGCATACAAATACCATTAAAGTTTAAAGTTTAAAGAATAGAAGGAATGGAATGGAATGGAATGGAATGGAATGGAAGGGAAGGGAATAGAATAGAATAGAATAGAATAGAATAGAATAGAATAGAATAGAATAGAATAGAATAGAATAGAATAGAATTCTTTATTGGCTAAGTGTGATTGGACACACAAGGAATTTGTCTGTGGTGCATAAGCTCTCAGTGTACATAAGAAAAATAAAATAAAATACATTCATCAAGAATCATAACATACAACAATTACTGATAGACATAGGTTACTAATAAGCAATCAAATTGGGAAACAGATAAAACAATATAAATTGTAAAGATGCAAGCAGCTTGCTTATAGTCATAAGTGGGAAGAGAAAGGTACTAGGAAAGAGATAGGTACTAGGAAGGAAGAGAAGAATAATAGTACTACAATCTTAGTAGATAAATTGACAGTATTCTCATCCTTTGGGGTGGTTGTTTTTTCCCCGCTCTCTTTTTAAACACAGCTTTAAAATCATGGCTCAGTGGCTAAAACGCTAAGCTTGTCAATCAGAAAGGTCGGCAGTTCGGCAGTTCGAATCCCTAGTACTGCAAAACGGAGTGAGCTCCCGTTACATGTCCCAGCTTCTACCAACTAAGCAGTTTGAAAGCATGTAAAAATGCAAGTAGAAAAATAGGGACCACCTTTGGTGGGAAGGTATGGCTTAGTCACAGTGGGTGGAATCCGCATTTCAACACAAGGGCACCTACATTTAAACCAGCCCAAGGGGATCAATTATACACATCTGATCAGAAAACAATATACTTTTTATTTGTTTGAATGTTATTTGTATTGGTAAAACTGACCTGGAACTGACACAAGTTTATTAGAAAAAGGGACTCTCTCCAACCATGGGTCAAGTAACGGGAGCTCACGCTGTTACGCTGCGCTAGGGATTTGAACCACCAAACTGCCAACCTTTCTGATCGACAAGCTCAGCATCTTAGCCACTGAGCCACCGCCTCCCTTTTATACCGTGTTTTAGCTATGCCTTTATTCATACATTGACATGAGTTGCTTACGTTGTTGTAAACTAACCAGAGTCACTTGGGTAACGGGCAGTTAATCCATTACATAGTTTAGCCCAGTGGTGGGTTTCATAAAAATTTCGAACCTACTCTGTGGGTGTGGCCTCCTTTGTGGGAGTGGCTTGCCGGCCATGTGACCTGGTGGGAGTGGCTTGCCGGCCATGTGTTTTCTCTCTCTCTCTCTCTCTCTCTCTCTCTCTCTCTCTCTCTCTCTCTCTCTCTATCTATCTATCTATCTATCTATCTATCTATCTATCTATCACTCTTTCCTTTTGTCTCTCTGTCCCTTTTTCCTTTTTTTCTTTCATCTCTCTCTCACTTTTTCTTTCTTTTTTCTTTTTTTATTTCTTTCTTTCTTCCTTTCTTTCTCTTTCTCTCTCTGTGTGAGTCTGTCTGTCTGTGTGTGTGTGTGTATGTGTGTGTGTGTGTGTGTGTGTGTTAGTGGTGGGTTTCAAAAAATTTTGGAACCTCTCCTGTAGATGTGTCCTGCTTTCCGGGTCCACTGGTGGAACCTCTTCTAACCGGTTCGGTAGATTTGACGAACCGGTTCTACCGAACTGGTGCGAACTGGTAGGAACCCACCTCTGGTTTAGCATGTCAGATCCTCAACCGCCATGGGAGATTGTGGGAGGGGGCTGTAGAATGACATGCAACTGTTCTTTGAGATCCTAACTGTCCATAACTAGAGCAGCTCCATAATGACCACCCATGGTAGCATCCTGTCTTCTCATGGTTTCCTTTCATGTTGGAAAAGAACGCACTAGGAAAACAAAAGACAGGTTCAAATCCTTCCCTGCTTCAACCTGCTTTCTTTTTTAAACAAGATATCGGCCAAAAAGACAAGGGGCATCCATTTGTTTCCAACTCCATCAAAGTCGAAGCAAGCTTCTTCGTTTCTACATTACATTCTTAATCTCTCCATGCTGCTTGAAGTTCATTTCTCCCACATAACTGGCCTCTCTTCTTGCACCTGCATGTCTGGCTTATTTCAAAAGGACAGAGCTCAGACAACATAATGAAGCTTTGCTGACTGGTGTTTTTTCCAACTCCTCCTCCTCCTTCTTCTTCTTCTTCTTTCTCTTTTAAATAGCCGTGGGAGTCTTGGTAATCTTAGGATAAATACCCAGTGAGGCAACTAGATCTTCCATGGACCTCCGTGAAACTCTTTGGAAAACGAATGTCAAAGCTCATTTTGTTTTTTAACCCGATCTAAGAAGTTCACACGGTCTCTCTCAAATGGAACTCTAGTTTTCTTCTTTTGATTATCAGATTTTTATTTGGAATTCCTCTTCTTCAATGTAGGCACTAACAAGGGGTGGGTTTCAACCGGTTCGCGGCTGTCCCTGCGAACCGGTTGGTCGGCGAACCCGGAAGTAAGTAACTTCCGGGAACGGCGAAGGGCCCACCCGCCTGCCCACGCTCCTTACCCAGTTTTGACGAGTTCTGCGCTTCCACGCATGCGCAGGACGCATACAGCGCCTGCATGATCCTCCAGGAGCAGCTGGAGCATCGCACAGATGCTAGTACGCATGCGTGCACCGCGCACGTGCACGAGGACACCGCTCGCCCCATTTCAACCGAACCGGTTGGAACGGGGTGAGAAACCCACCCCTGGCACTAACAGCAATAGCACTTAAGACTTATATACCGCATCACAGTTCTTTTACAGCCCTCTCTAAGCGGTTTGCAGAGTCAGCATCTTGCCCCCAACAATCTGGGTCCTCATTTTACTAACTTTGGAAGGATGGAAGCAGTGGTGAGTTGCAAATATTTTTACTACTGGTTTGGGCACACTTGCGCCCGCGCGCAATGCTTCTGCACATGGGTGAGTCCTGCTGCCACTACTACTGGTTCGACCGAACCAGCCCAAACTGGGAACAACCCACCTCTGGATGAAAGGCTGAGTCAACTTTGAGGCAGTCAGGATCGAACTTCTGGCAGTGGGCAGCAGAGGTTGTATTCAGCAGGTTCTGACCAGTTCTGGAGACCCGGTAGAGAAAATTTTGAGTAGTTGAGAGAACCGGTAAATACCACCTCTGACTGGCCGCATCTATTCTCTGTCTTCCGAGTCCCAGCTGATCGGGAGGAAATGGGGATTTGACAGTATCCTTCCCCTGCCACACCCACCAAGCCACACCCACCAAGCCAGGCCCCACCCCTGCACTAGCACAGCTCTTTGAACAATCACCTATACCTGCTGGCATTAAGCAACTCTCCTTATTCTAATTGAAACACTCACTAAAACTGGTTCTAAAGGTTTGTGCTTCGTCTTCTGCCTGCTATTTCTTAAGCTTAGGCATCTTCCCTTTCCTTTCAGTAGTTAGCTTTTGAACTCTATCCCTTGATGTTGACAAGCTGATCTAAAGCTATAATAGGGATGCTATATGTCTGGGATGGAGTAGTGGGAGGAGATGATACATGCCCAACAGATTTTCTAAGACACCCCTCTCCCAACAAAAAAACCCCCAGCAACTATAAGAAAGAATGCAATCAGAAGTAACAAGAGATCCAGGTATTAAATAAGAAGATTGATTGCCACAACTGTTACACTATTAATTAAAAATGTTTTGCCGGGTATCATTCTGATGCAACCAATTTCAACTTAATTAAACATAAATTCAGTCCATAATCTTAGAATTGTCGACAACTCATAAAAAGAATGAAGATTAGTAGGGAGTGTGTTTTATGAAGCACATAAGCACTTGGTTCATATTTTATATCTCAAGCCTGTTCATCATTGGAAGGTTTGTTTTCAACTTCCCTTTCCACTATTTTGTTCCCACATCTTCTACTTAAGTAGACACAGGGGGGGGGGGAATGATTTGTTGGACAATTTTTGGGCAATGCTGCTAAATATTTCAATTGAAATCTATGTCCATGTCCTGATTCATCTTAAAGGAAGCATATTCTCCTAGCAGGCCAGGGGTTGTGTCATGGAAGAGCCATAATGGTGCAGTGGTTAGAATGCAGTATTGAAGGCTAACTCACTGCTCACTGCCAGTAGTTCGACTCTCACCGGCTCAAAGTTGACTCAGCCTTCCATCCTTCTGAGGTCAGTGAAATGAAGACCCAGATTGTTGAAGGCAATATGCCGACCCTGTAAACCGCTTAGAGAGGGCTGTAAAGTACTATAAAGCGATATATAAGTTAAGGACTATTCCTTCCTTCCTTCCTTCCTCCCTCCCTTCCTCCCTCCCTCCCTCCCTCCCTCCCTCCCTCCCTCCCTTCCTTCCTTCCTTCCTTCCTTATCTTCCTTCCATCCATTCATCCATAATGAAACAGTGGTTAGAATGCCACATTGCAGGCTAGCTCTGCCCACAGCCAGGTGTTCGATCCTGACCAGCTCAAGGTTGACTCAGCCTTCTATCCTTCTGAGGTCGGTGAAATGAGGACCCAGATTGTTGAGGGCAATAGGCTGATTCTATAAACCATTTAGAGAGGGCTGTAAAGGCACTTGTGAAGTGTTATATAAGTCTAAGTGCTATTGCTATAGTGAGTGAGAAAAAAACCATGTTGTTTATCAAAGCAGGCAATTTGTTAACAATTTGGAGGCTGTGAGCAAATGAAGATCTGAGTTTCTCACTGTTCAGCTGACAAATACTTGGCAATGCCTAGCTATCCTTACTAGAGAGAACAGCAGATTAAAATATGGTTTAATTGAAAAACAAACAAAAACATGCACATCGTTCAAAAATATTCCCCTTTCATACTGTAATGCCTAGAAGGGAGACTGATAGCTTTACAATGCTTGGGTTACTTGTGATATACAAAGAGAATTTTGTATTTTCTGAATCGAAAAACATCAAGCCAAGTTGTTTCCATTATAATTTGCGGTGTGCCTTGTATCTTCTAGAAGTCTCTCTTTGCGAGTGCTGGTGAACATTTTTTATAAAATAAAAAATGGAAAGAAAATATAATTTTCTTGAAGATACTTTCCTTCCCCCCAGAATGCTAGAGTGCTAGTCCAGGCAACCAGCAGGAGTCAATAATGACTTGAAGGCACACACCAGAGCTGGGTTCCTACCGGTTCGCACCAGTTCAGTAGAACCGGTTCGTCAAATCTACCGAACCGGTTAGAAGAGGTTCCATCAGTGGACCCGGAAAGCAGGCCACATCTACAGAAGAGGTTCCAAATTTTTTTGAAACCCACCACTGGTCCTTGGATCTGATTATTCTACACTATCATGCTCATATTTATAAAACTCAGTGCCTCTGTGAAAGGTAAGGATGGCTACTGCGTTTGTGGTGCAATCAGGACATTGCGTGTGTTGAAGTTGTTTTAGCGCAAACCAAAGATGCCTTTTAAAAAACAAGTTGACATCATATTCTTATGCATGCCAGTGCTGTGTGAGAGGTAATTTAAGGTGGTTCTGACAAGTGTCGTCGGCATCTTCATATCCGGTCACATGGGCAGCAAGCCACTCCCACAAAAGAGGCCACACCCACAGAGTAGGTTCGAACAATTTTTGAAACCCACCACTGCATCAGACCAACAATCAAGTAAGCAAAACCCCAAACGAGAAACTGCCAAAAAAGTTAACAGTGATCAGCCCAACCAAAGAACCTCCAAGACTCTCCCCACCAACACTGACAGGGTAGGGCACTAGAATAAAAACTGACAGAAAACCGCACTCCTTACTAGCACTGATGATATTACCTAGTTTGGTTAATGAAATGTCTGCAGGAAAACAACCAAGCTCAGAGAGCACCAAGGAGGCCTCCTTTCAACCCCGAGCTACAAATATTCTCCTTTATTAGATAGTAATCAGTGTTAGACAAGATATTTGCAGAGCTAAGGAAGTTCTCTTGAGTATAAAGAAAACACCATTTTGAGGAAGACTGTCATCAAGAAACAGAGATGGCAGAGTACATGGAGTAGGATCTGAAGAACTTGGACAATCAACTTGTTTTAGGCCAGAAAAACGTTTCCTGGACTGAGATACAGGCTATTTACTTCATTTTTAGAGTGTGAGAAACGCTCTCATATTTTAAAGATTATTTTCCTAAAAAATAAGGTGTTACTACAACTACTAGTGTCATTTAGAGAGGACCACCAATTAATTCCAACATAAATCCCCAAATCACAACTTCTAAGGGTGTTTTTTAAAGGAGGGAGCAGTTCAGAGATGGGCTGCTATGCGTTCAGCCGGGTTCAGGAGAACCCGTAGTTAATGTTATGGCCAGTTCAGAGAACCTCCAAATCCCACCCCTGGCAGGCCCTGCCCACTCCACCTGGCACCTCCCACCCCACCAGGAGTCTCCACGGAGCCCTTTTTGGATGCTAGATACCATTTTTTTCAGAGTATAAGACACACTGGAGTATAAGACGCATCAAGGTTTTGAAGTTTTTGCACTCTGCAAACCTCCCAAAAACGGCCCATTTTTCGCAAAAACAGGACCTTTTTATTTTAAAAAGGGCATGAATAGCCCTTAGGAGGCTGGTAGAGTGTCACAAGGGGGGAGGGGGGCAAAAACAAGCAAAAACCAGCCCGTTTTTTAAATCAAAGAAAGGGCATTAGGAAGCTTATAGAGTGCTCCTGGGGGCCGGGGGAGGGCAAAAACGAGCCAAAAAGGACCCATTTTTCACTCATTTCTGCCCTCCCCAACCCCAGGAGCTCTCTGAAAGCCTCCTACAAGCTATGCGTGGCCATTTTGGTGAAGGGGCCAGGTGGTCAGGAGGCAAAAAAATGCTAAATTCAGATTTTCAGCCTCTTTTTTGAGGGAAAAAGGTCCGTCTTACTTAAGGTCAACACTAAAATGTAAAGGAGGAGAAAGAGTGGGAGGAATTTGACTCCCCTATTCTTCACGTTGGCAAAACATCTTGTAACACCCAGGGAACTCTTTGATATCCCATATTCCAAAATTCACTTCTGCAGGGAGGGAGCAAGCTCCAGTTTTCTCTATTTTGCTGGCATGGTAACTTTATTGAGGTTACTTGCTACCACGAACATAAGGATGACAAAACTATGGACCGCTCACTATTCAGAAGGTTGGCCTTGCACACCTATTTGGAAACTCATTTCTAGAAAGAGTTATGACTGAGATCTATTCTGGATCACTGCTTTCTTGATCAAAATGAATATTCTGGAGAGAGAGAGAAAAAGCAACTAAATACGTACCATATTTTCAATATCCATCAACGGAGAACCTGTCAACAGGGTTCAGCCGAATTCTTAATATTGTCCGCCTTGTGCTTACTATAAAAAATGTTGGTCGCTGGACCACATTCATCTCAGTTCCTTTCGTTTACAAAGTTTTAGAGCATTCACAGTCATGTTAAATTCATGTGATGCACCGTCCCATCTGTTAATGTATGAATCTGACATAGGAATGAGATATTGATAAATATTGATTTGCAGTGGATATGTATGTATGCATGTGTGTGTGTGTGTGTGTGTTTGTGTGTGTGTGTGTGTGTGTGTGTGTGTGTGTGTGTGTATGTATGTATGTATGTATGTATGTATGTATGTGCAGTGGCTAAGATGCTGAGCTTGTCGATCAGAAAGGTTGGCAGTTCGAATCCCTAGCATTGCGTAGCGGAATGAGCTTCCATTACTCGTCCCAGGTTCTGCCAACCTAGCAGTTCGAAAGCACGTAAAAATAGCAAGTAGAAAAAATAGGAACCACCTATGATGGGAAGGTAAAAGCATTCCACGCGCCTTCAGCATTTAGTCATGCTGGCCACATGACCACGGAGATGTCTTCAGACAGCACTGGCTCTTTGGCTTTGAAACGGAAATGAACACCGCCCACTAGAGTCAGGAACGACTAGCACATATGTGCAAGGAGAACCTTTACAATATATATATATATATACATACATACATACATACACACACACACAAATTCACACATATGTATGCACACACACACACACACACACATATATATATAACATATATACATATACATATGCACATACACACACACATACATATACACAAAAACATATATTAACATTAACAAAACATTATCTATCTATCTATATTTATATCTATATCTATATCTATATCTATATCTATATCTATATCTATATCTATATCTATCTATCTATCTATCTATATCTAATCTATATCTATCTATCTATCTGTCTGTCTGTCTGTCTGTCTATCTATCTACATCTACATCTACATCTACATCTATCTATCTCTATATCTATCTCTATCTCTATCTCTATCTCTATATCTATATCTATATCTATATCTATATCTATATCTATATCTATATCTATATCTATATCTATATCTATATCTATCTATCTATCTAATCTATAATCTATATATAATCTATATATAATCTATGTCTATACCTATACCTATACCTATACCTATACCTATACCCATACCCATACCTCTATCTATCTATCTATCTATCTATCTATCTATCTATCTATCTATCTATCTATCTATCTATCTATCTATCTATCTATCTATCGCCCTGATTAAATAGTGAGGGTCAAAAACATGGAAAATAACAGAATGTGGTCTACCACTAAATAGACCTTGGTAGACCTTTCATGAATCTTCAGTCCCTCTTTAAAAGCTCTCTAGTTTACAAATACATAAACAAGAGCTTAAGTCTGCCCACTTCCACCCTGAATTTCCAGTGCAATTGTGAAGAGTATCAGTTCCCTGTAATTAGCTGGAAAGCATGCAGAGTGTAAATGTTTTATGGAACCCACACAATGGAAACTATAAATGTAAAAAGTGTTACAGCAAGAATAATGCATTTCTGCATTAAATTAAGTCGTGTCATAAGCTATAAGCCATTTGTTAAAGAAATAATGCTTGGTGCTTGTTTGTTTGCTTTTTTAGCAAATGGTAACAAGTTTTTAAGAAAAGAAGAAATAGAGGAGAGCAGTTTGTTTTGATGGCAGATTCCTGGGAGATAGTTAAAATATATTGGAAACAATTGTCTTGTGCAATTCATCCACTGTTCCTAATGTATTTGCTTCAGGTACCATAGAAGAGTGGTCACCAACTGGTGGTCCCTGGACCCCTGGTGGTCCATGAGAAAATTTTGATGGTCCGCAGAGAAATTATTTGCACTTTTTATATTGCACTAAATCAGGTGTCCTCAAACTGCAGCCCCTGGGATGGATATGTACAATGAATGCAGAGGTGGGTTCCTACCAGTTTGCACCTATTCGGTAGAACCGGTTCGTCAAATCTACCGAACCGGTTAGAAGAGGTCCCACTAGTGGATCCGGAAAGCAGGCCACACCTACAGAAGAGGTTCCAAAATTGTTTGAAACCCACCACTGGTCCTTGGATATGATTATTCTACACTATCGTGCTCATATTTATGAAACTCAGTGCCTCTGTGAAAGGTAAGGATGACTACTGAGTTTGTGGTGCAATCAGAACATTGTGTGTGTTGAAGTTGTTTTAACGCAAACCAAAGATGCCTTTTAAAAAACAAGTTTACATCATATTCTTATGCATGCCAGTGCTGTGTGTAATTTAAGGTGGTTCTGACAAGTGTCGTCGGCATCTTCACATGGGCGGCAAGCCACTCCCACAGAGGCCACACTCCCTCCGGTCACATGGGCGGCAAGCCACTCCCACAGAGGCCACACCCACATAGTAGGTTCGAACAATTTTTGAAACCCACCACTGAATGAATGCTTGTGTTTCTGCACAGAGTCGCCCCCTTGAGGGTCTTTTTGTGTGGGTCATAGTGGGGCAGAACTTCTGACTTGGGGTCTGCTTCAGCCTCCTGGTGGGGGGCTTTGGGCGAAGGCTGGAGGGAAGCGCAGTTGGTGGCAAAGAACTGGAGGGCCTCGTTCCAGTGGGACTGCATCATGGCCTGGAACTGGCTGACCAGAGAGGGCTGAAAAACACCGTGAAGCGTTATATAAGTCTAAGTGCTATTGCTATTGCTACTGCCCTGGAAACTCTGGTTCCTGGAATGCTTGATGTGCCCCTCCTGATTGTTTATTGTGTAATGTTATGTAATTGTTTACTATTTTTACCAAATACACTTTGCTGCCTGCTTCACGTACCTTTGTGAACAGGCAGTGTTACAAGGAGAGAAAGAGAGGGAGGGAGGGAGAGGGAGGGAGAGAAAGAGAGAGGGAGAAGGAGGGAGATGGAGGAGGAGAGAGAGAGGGAGGGAGAGAAAGAGAGAGGGAGAAGGAGGGAGAGGGAGGGGGAGAGAGAGGGAGAAGAAGGGAGAGGGAGAGAAAGAGGGAGAGAGAGAGGGAGAAGAAGGGAGAGGGAGGGGAAGAGAGAGGGAGAGAGAGGGGCAGAGAAAGAGAGAGAGAAGGGGAGGGAAGGGGAGGGAGGAGGAGAGAGAGGGAGGGAGAGGGTGTGGGAGGGAGGAGGAAAGAGAGAGGGAGAAAGAGAGAGGGAGAAGAAGGGAGAAGGAGAGAGAAAGAGGAAGGGAAAGGAAGAGGGAGAGGAAAGAGAGAGGAGGGAAGGAGAGGGAGAGAAAGAGAGAAGAAGGAGAGGGAGAGAGAAAGAGAGAGGAGGGAAGGAGAGGGAGAAAAAGAGAGAGGGAGGAGGGAGAGGGAGGGGGAGAGAGAGAGGGAGAGGGAGGGAGAGAGGGAAGGAGAAGAAGAGAGAGGGAGAGGAGAGAAGAGGGCGGAAGGGGAGAGAAAGAGAGGGAGGAGAGGGAGAGGGAGGGAGAGGGAGAGAAAGAGAGAGAGAAGGAGGAAGAGGAGGAGGGAGAGGGAGAGAGAGGGAGAGAGAGAGAGAGAGAAGGGAGAAGTAGAGAGAAAGGAAGAGGGAGAGAGAAAAAGAGAGGAGGGAAGGAGAGGGAGAGAAAGAGAGAGGGAGAAGGAGGGAAAGGGAAAAGGAGGGGGAGAGAGGGAGAAAGGAGAGAACAGCAGTTGTGTAAATTAGATTCATCTCCCTGCTTTGCTTTAAATAATAGCTCTATCAGGGTCACAATATAAAGATGACTTTTTATTTATATAATTACAGGGAAGTTGCCTTATTTAATAAAAGCAGCCACTTGGAATGCCAGCTTAAATCGTGCAGAACAAGCCCTCTGCATTCCAAACAATGGCGCCGGAGACAGACTTTTGAACGTGCAGCCGTGCTCCTCCGAAGCATCTTCGTACCCACTTTTGGCAAAGCCGAAGCGATCACAACGGGCTTAATCGCGTATTGTTCTCCAAGCCCCATCCCTTTACACATCACATGACATCAAGAGAAAAATAAGTTAACAGCGCCAAGACGGTAATGAGAGCGGTTGAGCTAAAGTGCCTCTTAAAGAAATCCTAATAAATTCTAGAATTTCAAGTCTTTTGGCACGCGTTCCATTTAGAATAAAAATCAATGATCAATGGTTGCAAGCAGCCACAGACTTAAGTTCACTTGCCTACGGAGCAGGAAAAGGGGGAGGGAGGGAGAGGGGGGGGATAAAACCCCTCATAGACGAAAGATGACATTTAAAGGAAAAAAGCTGACATTGACTCCATCACTGTCACTATTTCTGCCATAAAGCAGCTTCAAATATTAAAACATTTTTCATCTGGCCTGTGTTATTGGCACCAGAAATTGTTTTCTCTCTGTCTCAACTGCAGCAAAGCTCCCTGGGGATACCAGATTGTTACCAAGTCCTCATAACATATTGGCAGTTGAGGGGTGGTGACCATGTAGACTTGCCACTCAAAAAATCCCCGATCCCTCCCCTCCCTAAGGAAGAAGCCAGATCATTCTCTGTAGGGATTAAATTCAACCGCACCGTGCAGGTGCGAACTTTCGATGCGTCCTAAGGATTCAAGATGTTGCTGAGGTAAATTTCTGTAGCCAGGTATCTGGGGGTCGCAGTGGGGAAAATCAGGGGTATATTTTATACCCAACCTTTTGGTCCCCAGGGACCTCTAAAGTCATAATTTTAAATCCCGAGGACTACTAATATGATCTGCCTAATGACCAGCTGGATGGGCGTGGCAAGGTGGTCATGTGACTGGGTGGGTGTGGCCAACTCAATGTCACTCACATCGAGGGGCGCCTTGCCAGCCTCTACTCGCCACTCCTTGCCTGCCCACCCGGGCTCCTTAGGGCCCCAAAAGGAAGCAGCTGTTGGTGAGAACTTTCGATGCATCCTAAGGATTCAAGATGTTGCTGAGGTAAATTTCTGTAGCCAGGTATCTGGGGGTCACAGTGGGGAAAATCAGGGGTATATTTTATACCCAACCTTTCGGTCCCCAGGGACCTCTAAAGTCATAATTTTAAATCCCGAGGACCACTAATATGATCTGCCTAATGACCAGCTGGATGGGCGTGGCAAGGTGGTCATGTGGCTGGGTGGGTGTGACCAACTCAATGTCACTCACATCAAGGGGCGCCTTGTGTGTGTGTGTTTGTGTGTCTGTCTCTCTCTGTCTGTCTCTGTCTCTCTGTCTCTGTCTCTCTCTCTCTCTCTATCTATCTATCTCTCTGTCTCTCTGTCTCTCTCCCTCTCTCTCCCTCTCTCTCCCTCTTTCTCTCCCCCCCTCTCTCTCATTGATCCAGCATGTGTGAATGCTTCTCCTTGCCTGCCCACCTGGGCTCCTTAGGGCCCCAACAGGAAGCAGCTGTTGGAGCGAAGCAGCCACCATGAGGGAGAGTTGACAAAACAGCTCAGTTCAAATTGGATCTGACCGAGAAGGAGGCTCAGCAGAAGCACCTCACTGAGGACTACGAGCAGAGATTTTCCAAGCAGAGGGAAGACTTGCAGGAGTGCAAGGCCAGATACTGGCGCCTGGAGGCTCACTGGGCTGAGATGGTCAGCCAGTTCCAGACCATGAAGCAGTCCCAACTGGAATAAGGCCCTCTAGCTCTTCGCCACCAGCAACGCTTCCCTTCAGCCTTCGCCCAAAGCCCCACACCAGGAGGATGAAGCAGACCCCAAGTCAGAATTTCTGCCTGCCTCCGACCCGCACAAAAAAATCCCGAAGGGGGAGACTCACGGCAGCAACGCAAATGTTCATTGCACATATCCAGCCCAGGGGTCATAGTTTGAGGAGCTCTGATTTAGTGCAATATAAAAAATGGAAACAATTTTTCTGCAGACCACCAATGCTCCACGGACCCCCAGTTGGTGGCCGCTGTTTTGTAACATGGACAAGTTCTATGGATGTTTATTATTTATTAGACCTGGAAGCCTTCCTCCCAACTCAGTTCAGGAAGTCAAAGGAAAGCACGTCATCCCTATTATAAGCTCGCGCTTGAGGACACCCAACCAAAAAGAAGAGAGAGAGAGAGAAATTACTGACTCGCGTTGGTTCCACTGTCAAATCCTTCTTACCACAAGCAAGTTTTTACTTAACGTTTAATTGAAATTTGCCTCCTTGAAAAATCCATTGTTCCATGTCCTCCAATTTAGAACAGATCCTGCCCCCCCTTTTTTTTTTCCTGGGTGATTTTTCTTCTATAATAGATATCCCTCAATCCTCTTTTTTCAAGTTTAAAAGTTGTCCGTTGAGTCCTCTGGAGATTTAACTTCTATCCTTCTGATCATCCAGATTGTCTCTTTTTCATCCTTCTCTCTCTCTCTCTTTCCCTTTCCCTCCCTCCCTCTCTCTCTCTGTGTGTCTGTCTCTCTGTGTCTATCTCTCTGTCTCTCTCTGTCTCTCTCTGTCTCTGTCTCTGTCTCTCTCTGTCTCTCTCCCTCTCTCTCCCTCTCTCTCTCCCTCTTGCTCTCCCCCCTCTCTCTCTGTGTGTGTGTCTGTCTCTCTGTGTCTCTCGCTCTGTCTCTCTCTGTCTCTCTCTCTGTCTCTCTCTCTCTGTCTCTCTCTCTGTCTCTATCTCTGTCTCTCTCTGTCTCTGTCTCTCTCTGTCTCTCTCCCTCTCTCTCCCTCTACCTCTCTCTCCCTCTTGCTCTCCCCCCCTCTCTCTCTGTGTCTGTCTCTCTGTGTCTATCTCTCTGTCTCTCTCTGTCTATCTCTCTCTGTCTATCTCTCTCTGTCTCTCTGTCTCTCTGTCTCTCTCTCTGTCTCTCTCTCTGTCTCTCTCTCTCTCTCTCTCTCTGTCTCTCTCTGTCTCTCTCCCTCTCTCTCCCTCTCTCTCCCTCTTTCTCTCCCCCCCTCTCTCTCTCATTGATCCAACCTGTGTGAATGCTTCTCTGGTTGTAGCAACACTGGAAACAATGAGTATGAAGGTAGGGATGGTGGACCAGATCATAGCAATGAGGAATGAATGTAAATGCACCGCCAAACAAACTAAGGATTCCACTGAGTGCGGAAATAAGAGAATGAATATGCGTTCGCCACTTGGCTGAAAACAAATTCAGGTAACAAATAGGCAGAAAAATTGAATATTGTGTAGTGCTCGAAGATACACGCAGAAGAGCTCAAGCAGGGCCCCCTAGGAGGCGAGAATCTAAGACCAAGATTGACTGAAGAACATCAATGAAGCCTTATGAATTCTTTAGCAAGACTGAAACAAAATAAAGAGCTCAAAAATGTGACTGAGCAGAGACAAGACATTTCTGAGAGAGACAAACACACAATAAAGACCTAAGTAAGCAAGTAAATAAATAAATACAACTTGATGATGTATTTATCTATTCCAGTTATTTCTATCCTGATCTTTGGGATAAAAATCCCCATTGTAAGTAGGAAAATGATGCCAGTCAATGAAGCTCCATTCCCCGCAAGGACACCCATGCACTTTTATTGGCAGAATTATGGAAGCGGTTTGCTGTTAAAACTTCTTCCCAGGGTGTGATGTTTTGTTTTGTTTCTGTGTGCCTTTATTTGGCAACCCAGCCAATAATCCAAGGATTGCAACTGAAAAACAGATCAAAGAAACGTAATTTTGGAACACACCTGTGGTAAAGGTCTTGTAGAGCTGGAGAGGGGAAGACTATCGGAGAGAATTTGAAGTGAATTGTCTTCCATCCGTCAACCCTGAAGCCATTTGGGGAGCATCTCCAGGGCTGCCACAGCTATGCTGGTTGGAGATGCCAGAATGGGAATGAAGGGGGGGGGATGTATAGATAACCGTGGACTCGTATCCGAAATAAAATTCTTTCTCCTGGGAATCAAGGACGTTCTCATCAGGTGCTGGGGTGGGGTAGACTGAAATCAGCTGGAGTCAGGCATCTGACTGGATTGACCCTGTGATGGACAGGTGGATTCGGAGAAAGAACTTTGGCTTTTAATAAGAGCCGAGGTGGCGCAGTGGTTAAATGCAGCACTGCAGGCTACCAGCTGACTGCAGTTCTGCAGTTCGTCTGTTCAAATCTCACAGGCTCAGGGTTGACTCAGCCTTCCATCCTTCCGAGGTGGGTAAAATGAGGACCCGGATTGTTCTTGTGGGCAATATGCTGACTCTATAAACCGCTTAGAGAGGGCTGAAAGCCCTATGAAGCGGTATATAAGTCTAACTGCTATTAATTTGGGTGGGGAAAATTATGGGACCTTCAGAGTTGGGTTGTCAGGCTTGGAAGCCATATTTTACAGTGGGCCTCAAGCCTGATACATATACTACTGTGGGAAACTGGGAGGGGGGGATTGTATGGGGCATGAGAGCTGTGTAATCAAAACAACATTCTTTCTCAGGGAGTCAAGGTCATTTGCCTTGGCACCCAGAGGGGCGTTGCTCAGAGGAATCTCCTTGTGGGCTGATTGGACCATGTGACGGGCATGTGGGTGCTGGAGCATGGTCTTTAACTTTCAACTGGGTGGGGAAAACCTGGAACCTCTCAGACTGGGGTTTTCCCAGATGTGTCAACATGGCTCTTCTAGTAAATTGGAACTTTGAGGAATCCTTTGCCTTGGACTCTGATTTTATTAAGGATGGTATTTGGGATCCTGACATGGGTGTTCACCAGATGTGCCAATATAACATGCGTAATAAATCTATACTTTGAGGAGCATCTAGGCCTCAGAAGTTGGATTGTGTTGGGTCCGTTACTTGGAACCCTGACACACCGTTTTGTCACAAAGATTTTTTTTTTAAAAAAAGCAACTGGACTTTGTTTTTTCTTGAAGATTTTTGGCTTCTCATCCAAGAAGCTTCTGAAGTTCCGAAGAGAAACATTGAAAAAGCAACTTTGGGATGACCGTGAACCTGGATGGCTGAGAATCTCCATAGACCTTCTGCCGTTTTGTTCGAGAGAAAGGGCCTATTTTATTTATTTATTTTATTTTATTCAGTTGGTCAAACATGTACGAGATAACTAAATCATGAGCCGAGGTGGCGCAGTGGTTAAATGCAGAACTGCAGGCTACTTCAGCTGACTGCAGTTCTGCAGTTCGGCTGTTCAAATCTCACTGGCTCAAGGTTGACTCAGCCTTCCATCCTTCCGAGGTGGGTGAAATGAGGACCCAGACTGTGGGGGCAATATGCTGACTCTGTAAACCGCTTAGAGAGGGCTGAAAGCCCTATGAAGCGGTATATAAGTCTAACTGCTATTGCTATTGATATTGCTATAACAGGTATAAGTATAAAGATGGACATGAACAAAGGAAATGAGTACAAATAAATGGGGGCAGTAAGACAGGGACGGAAGGCACACTGGTGTGGTTATGTACACCCCCTTTATGGACCTAGCAATAGCAATAGCAGTAGACTTATATACCACTTCATAGGGCTTTCAGCCCTCTCTAAGCGGTTTACAGAGAGTCAGCATATTGCCCCCAACAATCTGGGTCCTCATTTTACCCACCTCGGAAGGATGGAAGGCTGAGTCAACCCTGAGCCGGTGAGATTTGAACCGCTGAACTGCTGATCTAGCAGTAGCCTGCAGTGCTGCATTTAACCACTGCGCCACCTCGGCTCTTAGGAATTGGGTGGGATCCATGGTAGACAATTTAAGGTTGAAGCTGTGGGGAATTGAGGATGTAGCAATGGAGTCAGGTAGAACATTCCAGGCATTGACCACTCCGTTGCTGAAGTCGTCTTTTCTGCAATCGAGTTTGGAGCAGTTTACCTTGAGTTTGTATCTATTGTTTACCTGTGTATTATTGAGGTTGAAGCTGAAGTAGTCATTGACAGGTAGGACATTGTAGCAGACAATGCTTAGGTCAGGCCTTAGTCGGCATAGTTCCAAGTTGTCCAAGCCCAAAATTTTGAGCCTGGTGGCCTAAGAGATTCTATTGGGAGCAGAGGAGTGGAGGACTCTCCTCGTGAAATACCTCTGGACTCGCTCAATTATATTAATGTCTAATATACAGGGTGGATTCCAGGCAGATGAGCTTATTCAAGAATTGGTCTGGCAAAGGTTTTGTATGCCAGTGCAATAGCAATAGCAATAGCAATAGCAGTAGACTTATATACCGCTTCATAGGCCTTTCAGGCCTCTCTAAGCGGTTTACAGAGAGTCAGCATATTGCCCCCAACAATCTGGGTCCTCATTTTACCCACCTCGGAAGGATGGAAGGCTGAGTCAACCCTGAGCCGGTGAGATTTGAACCACTGACCTGCTGATCTAGCAGTAGCCTGCAGTGCTGCATTTAACCACTGCGCCACCTTGGCTCATGCAAGAGGTCATTGCATGCTGTTGGAGATCAACCTGACCCAGAGGAGACAGGTGTTGCCCATGTCGAAGGACCCATTCACTAAACTGAAGCAAATAAACAAAAATCAAACCTTGCATGGACAGGCTTGAGGGAGTGGTGTAATGAAGCAGCCTGGGAAACCACAGATCTCCGAGGCATTCCAGGTGATCAGGAAGGACTCTGGGTGCCAAAAGCTGATCAGGACAGAACTGAATCAAGAAATAGCCTCGTTGCAATCATGTCAGCTGAAGGCGGACAATCCCATCAACCAGACAATGTTCCAAAAGGAAAGCAGAAGCACCTTTTCATTCCAAATCCGTTTTCAGCCTGTCTTGAAAATAGGTTAGCCACAGAGAAAGTAACTTACTGCTGAATGAGGTTTCGGGGAAATAATAACACTAAAGTCATTATTTGGTAGCCCAGGAATATTGGCAGTGGAGATGTGAAACTAAGCGATTCAGAAGGTACAACTAATCTCCATGCCTCAACAGTCCACAATAAATATCCTGTTGTAACAAGTGTTGCCTGCGCACCGCAAATCAAAAAAAAAAAGTGACAGACAGCAAAATACATCTCAAATGCACAATATGTCCTTTACTGGGATCAGTAATAACACCCCAACAATTGGAAACAGCTCATTTTAAAACATTGTTAGTCCTTGTTAACCAGTTTCCACGCCCTCCCTCCAAATGGTGGCTTTAGAGATATCCAAAATATTTATACAATCAGCAGTGTAACTTCAAGTTTCTAGATTTAACCCGAAAAGTCTTAAATGGTTTAAACCCCAAATTCCATTAGAGACCTTCCTTCCCCCCCATCTGTCACACCGAGCCCTGTTAGATTAGTTGAGAATTCCCTGTTGCTTCTCCCATCTGCATAGTGAATCCAGACAGAAGGAGCACTTAACTAGACATTCTCAGTGGTGATCCACAACCATAAAACTGTTTTTCCCTGGAGAGTCAATACTGAAACATCAACATTTTCAGAATCATTCTTAAGACCCTCCTATTTGATTTGGCTTTAGGCTGTCAACCACAGCCCTTTTCGTCTTGATTGTGTAGGATATCAAAGCTGTATGGCTTTATATATTTATAGAAGCAGGAGAGAAAGAAGAAAAGATTATGTCCTAACAGGGATATTAAAAATCACGCAAAAAGCATGAAATTTGAACCACGTACAGCACACAATGCACAGGAGATGAGACTGGGCGAGGAGTGAAACAGGGAATTAGTCCAGAATCCCTAGGTGGGCACAATAGGGCAAAGTCTGACTCCCTTTGAGTGCCGCTGAACTTTTATTTAGGCTCACCCATCAGTCTAAGAAGATTCCTGTGTATAAGCTTGAGCAATAAAACAGCTAATTGAACTTTTCAAGTGTGGGTCTGGTTGTTTGCCCCTGACACTAGGTTAGGTAGAAGAAATAAAACTGCAGTCATGATTTCTGATGCATGTTTCAACTGCCCCTCAGTATCTAGATGAATTTGTTTGTACATTTACAATAACAGCATTCTACATTTAGACAGTCTTCTCCTCCCCTTCATGTTGTTATCAGTGCAAAGTCACATATGGTCATTTTTGGCAGCTCTCTGGGCTACTTGGAAAGGCTGGGGAATTCTGGGAGTTGAAGTCCACACATATTAAAGTTCCCTACTTTTGAGAAACTCTGCTCTAGAAGATCACACGCCTATCACTCACAGAGATCTTCCCCCAAAAGGATTTTCTATCTCGACTTCCGCGAAAGGCATTCAACTTTCCAAAGTATGGGAGACACATTTGAAGATGTTTCCACAATATTCTATAGCATGCTGTCATATATTTAGGTTCAGTTTAGTTCAGTGAGTGAACCCAAATGATTTAGTACTTTACTACAGATCCTTAGTACATTGCACGAACCCAGTTAGCTGTACTTTCTTTAATAAACATGCCAAAACTGTGCAAAATGTGCTTGGATCAACCCCTCCCACCTAGCTTGCATCATCTCATATAGTAGGGTGATGTTAAGACAGTTGTAATTTGGGTGTCCTGGAGTGGGACAGGAAGTGAATGTATTTAAAGACTTAGGTATGTTCATTTTAATTAGTAATGGCAATCTAGAGAGCAGCATGGTAGCTAGGGGTGAAGACATTCACCTCCCACTTGAAAGCTTGAGAGTTCAATCCTAGGTCATGGCAGATATTTCTAATATCTACTGTGAACTCTGCATGGCAGCAGGAAAGGCATCCGGCCAGCAAACGTTCAACTTCATTCAGTTGCCCTGACTTTACTCTGAATTAAGAGATTACAGGATCATAAAAAAGGGAGTCATAGCAATTTTGCATCTGGCATTCCTTCCACGGAGGCTCAGTGGTTGAGACTGCTGGCTTGAAAGCCGGCAGCCCAGGTTTGAGATCTGAGCATCACACGACAGGGTGAGCTCCTGTTCTTGCCTTAGCTCCTGCCAACCTACCAATTGAAAAACATGCAAATGTAAGTAGATAAATAGGTACCACTTTGGTGGAAATAGGTACTACTTTGGTATCTTGCTGGCCACATAACTGTGGCCAAATGTCTTTGGACAGCACTGGCTCAATGCTCTTAAAATGGAGATAAATCAGCAATGACTAGCAGAGTAAAATCTTCAGGGGATTCCTGTTCCTTAAAATGATGACAAGCTGCTAAATCTGCAGGAGCTGGGGATAGAGAGTGTTTAGGAATAACAAAATTGATGTTGAGTGGCCAGTAACTGGATGTCCTCCTATTGTCCCTCATGAACAGTGGTGGGATTCAGCCAGTTCGCACCTACTCGGGAGAACCAGTTGTTAACTTTCTAAGCACTTCAGAGAACTGGTTGTTGGAAGAAATCTCATTTTGTTTTTTCCACTTTACAGGGCTAATCCTGTAAGGAAGACAGGAAGGAAACATCCTGGTGTTGTTTCTAGCCTAATCTTTATTGTCCTCGCTTACAGTTAACCCTATTACATTTCAACAGCTAAGACGAAGCGCCCATCAACGTGAGTGACGTTGAGTTGGCCACGACCACCCAGTCACATGACCACCAAGCCATGCCTACTCAGCTGGCCATTAGGGCAGAGAACCGGTTGTTAAATTATTTGAATCCCACCACTGCTCATGAAGTATGCAAGCATACACACTGGATAGTAAATAATAATCCAATGGATCGAAACATGAATCCACTTGGATGTTGGGGGCATTGAGGAAGAGAAGGTAGGAAGAGAAGCTGAGCAATGGAGTAAGAGAGAAGACCACCCAGAGACAAAGCGGGTGTTTCTCTTCAGCCATCCATGTGACTCTTTGGAAGCTGACAGCCATTCCTTTAGCAAAGGCCCAGGCACATCAGACGAATCAATCAATCAAAAAAAAAATTCTTATGAAACTTAATCACGGAGGGTCGTGTTAGGGAGTGGGGGAACAGATTAAATTACCACGGTATTAGATACGGGAAATGATTTCTGTCAAAACCATCTTTACTGCAATTATAATATGTTAATTATGTATTTCATTAAGTAAGTGGATTAGAGGCTGCACAGATGAAATCGCGCTGAGGGCTCTGAATCACTCACTGAGTAGTGTGGGAGGACTGGGGTGAGAGGAACTCAGTTCAGTTGGAAGGAAAGAGAAGAGAGGGAGAAGTAACTTTCACATGCCAGGCATGTTCTCCTCCTTCATCTGATACTCCTCCTCCTCCTCCCTGGACCTTCTTCCCCCTTCCCTCAAACCCAATATGGATACTTTACTGATTGCCAAGTGGAAGTCAACTATGCAGAAATGCAAAAGAGGTCCACCATCAATTTTAGTAGAAGGCAACTAGATATGTCCACCACGAATTCCAGAATTCCACATTCTGGATCTTTATCAGTGGAATGAAGTTCTCTAGCAACAGTCTTTGTCTAGCAACAACAATTGAGAACTTGCATCACCAGGAGCTACAAAGGAGGAGAAACAAAGATGATAATGATGATAGTCCATAATGATGATAATCTATAATGATGATAATCCATGTGCAATCATCAAGGCTTCAGACAAAGATATTCTTCCAGAGGGAGCTTTTTTCTTCAAACGACTTTGTTTTAGAGCAGTGGTTCCCAAACTTGGCAACTTTAAGACTTGTGGACTTCAACTCCCAGAGTTCTCCAGCCAGAAGAGCTAGCTGGAGAATTCTGGGAGTTGAAGTCCACAAGTCTTAAAGTTGCCAAGTTTGGGAACCACTGTTTTAGAGGGGGAAAAAACCTCTTGGAGAAAAACATAAACCTCATGTTTATTTTTGTATCATGGAAATTTATATATCAACATTCACATTATGTGTCGGAGGCAGAGAGTGGGGTCAGGGCCGTAAGCCAGTTATCAGCTTCAGAGTCAGACATCAGTGAAGCAGATGAACAGCTGGAGCCTGTTCCTAGTGGGCCTGTGTGCAGTGTTTCCAGAAAGGGGGAGTGGAGTTTGCAGGAGACAATTAGTTCGCTTAATTGGTTCGTGACTCTCCGTGACTCCTTGCCAAGTTCTGCAGAGATCGGCCTGTCAGCGCTCCAAGCCAGATAAGGCCTGTGACTATAAATCCTCCCTTGAAAGACTTTGCTGGATGCGAATGAGCAGAATTCACAGGAAATTAATAAAAGGGTTTTTTGTTGGGACCAGGAGTTTGTTTCATGCTCTTGGGAAGCCTCAGTCAGAACAGCAGCTTTGAAGGTCTTTTGATAACTAACAGTCGCCACATGGAAGCATTTGTATAGATATTTGTTGTCTTGGGTTTGGCTTCTTTAAAAAGAATAAGAGAGATCCATAAGAAATGGCTGATTAATCCCATAAGACTGTATCCCTGCTGTAAACCACTCAGTTGCTTTCATTTGCATAAATGAGACACACCACACTCTTAAACCATCAGCTGGTGTCAACTGCCATGACTCCATTGCCTTCCCCGGTGCTCTGCTAATTTGCCCAGCTGGAAATCTGAACTCAACCAATTCTATCTTGCTTCAACTTCTGTCTCCCATCCACAGTTTCACTTGATAGGGACACAAAGTGAGATTGCTCTGGAGCAAGCAGTCCACATTAGTTCTATGGATGCCAGTCTATGGATAACATCCAAGTCTTAGAAATGAAAATAAGCAAAAAAATCGCAAACACACACATAGTCCATGTAGACTTGAGGCATTCAAGCGATACTCCGTGTTTTCATTCCAATGTTTGTTTGTTTAGCCCACTTTTTTAAATGCAAGTATTCCTTGACTTACAACCATGTGTTAAGAGACGGTTCAAAGATACAACAGGCCTGAAAAAAGTGACTTATGATTGGATTTTTCTTTTGAGAAAAGTTTATTTTTTATTTTTTATTTTAAAATACATATAATATAATCCAAAGCATACCTATACATCTTAACAAATATTTTTGAGCATTCAATAATATATCAATTCCTCTTGCCATTAAGCCTCTTCAATTTTTATTTGCTCTTCTGCTTTCCATATTATAGTCTATTTCATCTTCAACTCTCCTCCTCTCCCTCTCTCCTTCTCCCTACCTTCTTTCTTCCCTCTATTCTCTCTCTCTTCTCTATTCCCCTTGCTCTCTCCTTCTCCTCTCCTCTCTTTCCACACCTTCCCTCTCTTCTACTCTTTCCCTCCCTTCTATTTCCCTCTCTCCTGGCAACTGGCAATATGGAAAACATTTTTCCCCGCTTTTTTCGTTGGGAATATAATTATCAATTCCATTGATATTAAATGGGGTTTGCTAAAAGGTGGAAATACACCACGTAAAATAGAGAATGGAAGGGAGATTAAGAGAGGGAAAGAGGGAGAAAGGAGACTTATGACTGTTTTTCATGACCCTTGCAGCATCCACGCGGTCAAAATTTGGACGCTTGGCAACTGACACATCTGTATGATGGTTGCAGCATCCCAGAATCATTTGGTTCTCTTTTGTGACTTTGCTCTGACAAACAAAGTCAAGGGGGAAGCTCGATTCACTTAACAACCCTGTGACTGCCGTCACAACTCTAATGACTCACAACAACTCTGGCAAGAAAGGTTTCAAAATGGGGCAAAGTTCACTGTCTTGCTTAGTTTAGTTTAGTTTATTGTCAATGCACCCCATACAATGAAATTAAATGCCATCTTCCGTGTACACTATACATTAAAAAAAACAAAACATGTTTTCTTCATATTCCATTAAAAAATGAATTGAAAACCCCTGATATTGCATTAATGTTGCACTATACAGTAGAACTCAATATAGTTACTGCCCTGGGATAGAAGTTGATTTTCAGGCTATTTTTCCTTGTTTTCATTGTCCTGTACCGTCTGCCAGATGGTAATAATTCAAAAGAAAAGGGTGCCCAGGATCAGATGGATCTTTAAGAAGGTTTGGTTGGCAGCGGGAGCTCTAAAGCTCTTCCAAAGAGGGGAGAGGGCAACCAATGATCCTCTGGGCAATGATGTTAACCCTTTGGAGCACTGTCCTATCTGCCACTGTGCAATTGGCAAACCATGCACAGATACAGTAAGTTAAAATACTCTCTATGGTGCAGCGGTAGATGGTCACCAGCGGTTTTTCATTCAGTTGTTCTTTCCTGAGAAGTCTCAAGTAGTATAATTTATATATTTGTCTGTGTCTCTCTCTCTGTGTGTGTGTGTGTGTGTGTGTCTGTGTCTGTGTGTCTGTGTGTGTTTCTGTTTAGCAACAGAAATCCAGGGCTCAATTGTTGTCATAAGTTGAGGGTTAGATGTACATAATTCAAGGTAGGGAAAGTGTAACATACCTAAGTCTTTGGCGCTCTCCCTCCTTCTCTCCCTCTCCCTCTCTCCCTCCTTCTCTCTCTCCCTCTCCCTCCTTCTCTCCCTCTCTCGCTCCTTCTCTCTCTCTTTTTCTCCCTCTCCCTCCTTCTCTCTCTCTCATTCTCTCTCTCCCTCTCCCTCCTTCTCTCATTCTCCCTCTCTCCCTCCTCTCTCTTTTTCTCCCTCTCCCTCCTTTTCTCTCTCCCTCTCTCTCCCTCTCCCTCCTCTCTCTGTCTCTCTCCCTCCTTCCTTTGTTGTTTTCTTGCAGATGTTTTGTTACCCAGCTAAGTAACAGTGCAAGAATGGTGTGGGGTATTGCACTGATGATGGTACTACAAGTGTGCCCATTTACCATTGTCATAATTGCTGACAAACGCAGGCAGCCAGCTGCCTTATGCATGCCACTCTCCTATAGATGTGTGTGCATGTGTGTGTGTGTGCACCTCTGTCTGTTTCCGCCGTACTGCACTTGCATTTTATGCAAGTCAACTTTGATGGAAAAGAAGGGGAATATAATGAAACATCGCCATAACTGTTGTTCTCTCGATCTCTCTGTAAATTAAATGACTCATTTTAGAGTCTTATTCCAAGGAGCCAAATGAATGCATAAATAAAAAATAAATGTGTCAGTCTCTAATTACAACAAGAATTGGGTATCTTGTCACGGGTGGTAGTCTTTGCACTAAATAAGCTACAATCCATGGGAGGCTAGCCCACACATTTTAAAAAGAAAGGGCAGGCACTTTCAAGAGAGAAATATCACTTGGGGTAGATTCCAGATTTTTTTTTAATCTCTCTGACTTGTTTGCAGTTCAGTTCAGCTATAGAATAGCTTCTAAAAATATAGGGAAGACAATGCTTAAAATAAAGGCACCTCCATTCTCAAAGATCACAAACCTACATACTATAGACTAGTGGTGGGTTTCAAAAATTGTTCGAACCTACTCTGTGGGTGTGGCCTCCTTTGTGGGAGTGGCTTGACACCCATGTGACCGAATATGAAGATGCCGATGACACTTGTCAGAACCACCTTAAATTACCTCACATACAGCACTGGCATGCATAAGAATATGATGTAAACTTGTTTTTTAAAAGGCATCTTTGGTTTGCGTTAAAACAACTTCAACACACGCAATGTTCTGATTGCACCACAAACGCCATAGTCATCCTTACCTTTCACAGAGGCCCTGAGTTTCATAAATATGAGCATGATAGTGTAGAATAATCATATCCAAGGACCAGTGGTGGGTTTCAAAAATTTTTGGAACCTCTTCTGTAGGTGTGGCCTGCTTTCCGGTCCACTGGTGGAACCTCTTCTAACCAGTTCGGTAGATTTGATGAACCAGTTCTACCGAATAGGTGCGAACTGGTAGGAACCCACCTCTGCTATAGACTGCATGGCTTAGGACCTGGATATCTCCGTGACCGCCTCCTGCCACATATCTCCCAGCGTCCAATAAGATCTCACAGGGTGGGCCTTCTCCGGGTGCCGTCAACTACACAATGTCGTCTGGCGGCTCCTTGGGGGAGAGCCTTCTCTTTAGCTGCCCCGGCCCTATGGAACGATCTACCCCCTGAGATCCAGACCCTCCCCACTCTCTCGGCCTTCCGAAAGTCTATTAAGACCTGGCTGTTCCGGCAGGCCTGGGGCTGCTGATCTTTGACTGAGCTTCAGCCCCACTAAGATTGAGTGCATGTTGTGTCCTTTTCAATTCGCTTTGTCTTGTATTTTAAATTTCTGTAATTTTTTTAATTGTTTTTATGTAAGCCGCCCAGAGTCCTTCAGGATTGGGCGGCATACAAATCCATTAAAACCTTAAACCTTAAACTATAAGAGCAATAGATGGTACTACACACTATGGACTATCAGGTTGTAGAGGTGCATCTATTTTCTGCCAATTATTCCATGTATCAGTAATAACAATCGCGAGGGGATTTTAAAAGGAAAAGCTCCAGGAATAAAAAAAAAAAAGAGGAGGAAGGAGAAGATTGGAGACAGCCCAGCCTGGAGTGAGCACTGGTTTAAATGACTCGAAAAGGTTGGCTGATTTGATGAAAACCCAATCAGATTCTCTAGGGAGATATTACTTTCCTCATTATTCCAGTGATTGGCTTTATTTCATCGGAAGAATGCAGTGTATTCTTCACTGAGTTGGCAAACCTTTTTAACCATATCTTGGTAAGGGAAGAAAAGAGATAAAAAAAATAAGGAGGGTCAAAAATCTACCTCCTCTCTTTGATCAAAACAACAAGGATGTTACGTGAATCTTGTTTTCAGAACTATTGCTCTGATGTCCAATGAGAACTGATAGGAGAGAGGAAAGGCATCTTTTTTTCCCACATTGTTGTACTTTTTAAATTTAAATTTATTTATTTTGACAAGCATGTATAAGATAACAGATATAAGTATAAACATGATTATGAATACAGGAAATGGATACAAATATAGGACAGTTGATGCGCTTATGCACGCCCCTTAAAGACCTCTTAGGAATGGGGTGAGGTTGACAGTAGATAGTCCAAGGTTAAAGTTATGGGGGTTTGGGGATGAAACCACAGAGTCAGGTGGAGCATTCCAGGCGTTGACCCCTCTGTTGCTGAAGTCGTAGTTTCTGCAATCGAGTTTGGAGTGGTTTACCTTGATTTTGGATCTATTGTTTGCCCGGGTATTATTGAGTTGAAGCTATAGTAGTTCTTGACAGGCAGGACGTTGTAGCAGACAATTTTGTGTACTATGCTCAGGTCAGACCGAAAGCAGCGTAGTTCTAAGTTGGCTAAGCCCAAAATTTCAAGCCTGGTGGCATAAGGTATTCTGTTGTGAGCAGAGGAGTGGAGGACTCTTCTGGTGAAATATTTCTGGACTCTCCCAATTGTCAAATTATAGAATAGAATAGAATAGAATAGAATAGAATAGAATAGAATAGAATAGAATAGAATTCAGAATGGAATGGAATGGAATAGAATAGAATTCAGAATGGGATGGAATGGAATGGAATAGAATAGAATTCAGAATGGGATGGAATGGAATGGAATAGAATTCAGAATAGAATGGAATGGAATAGAATAGAATAGAATTCAGAATGGAATGGAATAGAATAGAATAGAATTCAGAATGGAATGGAATAGAATAGAATAGAATTCAGAATGGAATGGAATAGAATAGAATAGAATAGAATTCAGAATGGAATGGAATAGAATTCAGAATGGAATGGAATAGAATTCAGAATGGAATGGAATGGAATAGAATTGAATTGAATTGAATTGAATTCAGAATGGAATGGAATGGAATAGAATTCAGAATAGAATAGAATGGAATGGAATGGAACAGAATAGAATAGAATAGAATTCAGAATGGAATGGAATGGAATGGAATGGAATGGAATAGGATTGAATTGAATTGAATTCAGAATGGAATGGAATGGAATAGAATTCAGAATAGAATAGAATGGAATGGAATGGAATGGAATGGAATTCTTTTTTGACCAAGTGTGATTGACACATAAGGAATTTGCCTTTGGTGCAGATGTTCTCAGTATACGTAAAAAGACAAGATACATTCTAGGCATTTAACGCATAGAAGAGTAAATGATGGTGAGGCCAAGCCCTTTATTTTATGCTTCTTCATCAATTCAGCACACAAATGATCACAGCAAGAGTCTAGTCTTTGGCTGCTTCTTCCATATTGGATTTTGGGGAAATGGTGGAGGGAAAGGAGAAGAAATATAAGATTTATATCCATTTTGTTCGGCATGCAGCCACCCCCATCTTAACTAATATTGACGTAATTTTGAAGGGGTGTTTGCTCTGCTGATATAAGAATTTGTTATGCCTACATAGTTACGCCGGGGTCTGGCACAAAGCAAAGCAATTTCTGGTGTAGTACAAAACACACTTGTGAAATTCACTCTGCGAACAGTGTTATCAATAGCCTAAAGCTTGCAATAACTGTTAATTAAGTGTATTTTTCATTATTCTTCAGCAAAGAGGCAAGATTTAATGATGTAAGTTAACAATGGATGGTAATTTAGAGTAGTGACAATACTTTAATTATTCACACACAGGCAAAAAAAAAGTTAACTTCATAACTTATTTCTTTATAAGAATGAGTTCATTTAAAATATTTTGAGCAGAACGCGCAATTACCTTACAGTGCAACTTGCTACAAACTGCTTCTCAAAGATACAAGAAGTTAATTTCCTATCAAAGGTTTCCTCCAACAGCATTAAAAATCTTGACTTGTTGTTCCAATAGGTAGGATTGAAGAGCTCCCAAAATGTTGGAAGTAAAAATATCATTGGTATATAACACGGTATTATTTATATAAGGGACACATTGGCTCAGTGGCTAAGACACTGAGCTTGTCGATCAGAAAGGTTGGCAGTTTGGCGGTTCGAATCTCTAGCGCTGAGTAATGGAGTGAGCTCCCGTTACTTTTCCCAGCTTCTGTCAACCTAACAGTTCGAAAGCAGGTAAAAATGCAAGTAGAAAATTAGGAAACACCTTTGGTGGGAAGGTAACAGGATTCCATGCACCTTTGGCATTTAGCCATGCCAGTCACATGAACATGGAGATGTCTTTGGCACTGGCTCTTTGGCTTTGAAACGGAGATGAGAACTGCCCCTAAAGTCAGGAACAACTAGCACATATGTGTGAGGGGAACCCTTACTCTTACCTATTATTTATATTATGATATCAAGAAAAAATAGCAAAGGTTCTCTACAAATGGTCTCTCATATTATTTTAACCAGGTGCCTATGTTACCCTAAAAGTTGGTTTATAGGTGGAGAGATGTGGAAGGAGATGTATGTTTAGACTTTCAAGATTGCTGTAAGCCTTTTGGGCTAAACTGGAGAGAAATCACAACCAGGTGAACTAATTCTACTTTATTGTAAAGCTACATTGATAGAATCTGACAAGTGTGAATGTTCATCTCCTCTTGTTTTGTTTACAGCCCAAGAAACTAGGGAGGGTCTCTTCTGAGCCCCTTACCCTATCCACTATCCAGTTCTGGTCATGCTATCTCATACCTGGCTTGCGAGGTTAGAATGCTGGGCTGATGATCTACAAGCTTATGTTCAACACCTGTTGCTTACGGGATGGGTAAATTCCTGTCACATGCTCCTGAGACTTATGGGATGTGTGGGTTCCTGTCACATGCTCCAGTTCCTGCTGACCCAGCAGTTCAAAAGCAACCAACCATGAGTAAATAAATGGGTGCCACTTCAGTGGGCAACTTCTTAGGGGTGCAAAAGGAGACCCTAACTGGGTGTCCCCCAGGCAACAGTGATGTCACCAGCAAATCCTTTCACCATGGAAGTGTTTTGGTTCTTCCGATGTCCAAAATTTTGGGCTTAGACAACTTAGATCTACGCTGCTTTCGGTCTGACCTAAGCTTAGTACACAAAATTGTCTGCTACAACATCCTACCTGTCAATGACTACTTCAGCTTCAATCTCAATAATACATGGGCAAACAATCAATACACTCATGTCCTTTCTCGCCTGGACTACTGTAACGCTCTCTACATGGGGCTGCCCTTGAAGAGCACCCGGAAGCTTCAACTGGTCCAGAATGCGGCTGCATGGGTTATCATGGGGGCACCTAGGTGCTCCCATGTTGCACCCCTTTTAGGCAGCCTGCACTGGTTGCCGGTTGTCTTCCGGGTGCGATTCAAGGTACTAATTATGACCTTTAAAGTGCTCCATGGCTTAGGCCCAGGGTACCTGCGAGACCACTTACTGCCACCAGTAGCCTCCCACCGTCCAGTGCGATCCCACAGAATTGGCCTCCTCAGGGTGCCATCGGCCAGACAGTGTCGGCTAGCGACCCCCAGGGGAAGAGCCTTCTCTGTGGGAGCGCCTCCCCTCTGGAATGAGCTGCCCCCGGAGCTTCGTATAATCCCTGACCTCCGGTCCTTCCGACGCACCCTAAAAAGTTGGCTTTTCCAACAAGCCAGCCTGGCCTGAACAAAACAAAATAAATTATTGATCCTGTTAATTTTATTTCGATTTTTTTAAAAATGTTATTGTCAATTCTAACTGGGTTTGTTTGGGATATTCTATTTAATTTTTTTTAACTTTTGTATTATGTGTTTCTTTTAATGTTGTACGCCGCCCTGAGTCCTTGGGAGAAGGCCGGCATATAAAGCTAATAAAACTAAACCAATACAAACTCAAGGTAAACTGCTCCAAACTCAATTGTAGAAGATATGATTTCAGCAACATGGTGCTCAACACCTGGAATGCTCTACCTGACTCTGTTGTTACATCCTCAAACCTCCAGAGCTTCAACCTGAAATTGTCTACTGTGGACCTCACCCCATTCCTAAGAGATTTGTAAAGGGGGCGTGCATAAGGGCACCAGCGTGCCTAACATTCTTCTTCTACTGTCCCCATCCATTTGTATTAACTTCCTTCATTTATAGCCATGTTTATATTTATACCTGCTATTTGTTTACACGTTTGACAAACTAATAAATTCAAATACAAATATCTAAGATGAGGAACAATCTGCAGCTCCAGAAATTTTAAGTGCATCCTTCTGAGTCCTTCCAAAAATGTTAGAATATTTAAACTGGCTTCATATATTCTGCTAAGCCCTAATGCGGATTGTTTAGCTAGGGGTTAACACAAACCCAACCCACAGGGCCTGTAGATTGTGGTTTCTCGATCATCAGATTGTGTAAATGTAGAAACCCCGTGGTTCATTCATCAAACCTCATCTTAGTGTGTTCTATGAAGTAGCCTAAATGTAGCAGATGAGGTAAATTGATCCCCAGGTATTTAATAATCATACTATCTACACTTAATTTGCTTAATTTTAACTGCAATTAATTTTTAATTGAACCAAAATTTAGGATTTGGTCTGTTGCCATATATTTCTCTCTCTTTTTTTTTGTTCTTGTTTACCTCACTGCCTAAGTTTCCTTTTAAAGCACCAGTAAACCAAGCCCTTAACCGATAGAAAGTAAACCTTTGCAAAAATATAAATAGAGTAGAGAAATTACTATAGGGAATTAATGGTATGAAAGTTGTTTTCCTTGTTCTTTCCTTTTTTATTTTTTTTTTAACCAAATGCAATTTACCAGCAATTGTAGGATAGGTTGACACAAGATAGGTTAACACAATGGCCCCAATGAATCCGAAGTGGAGATCAGCAAATTATGTGAATCCAACAGTTGAATCTGACTATTGTAATATCTCTGTGGGTGTGGCCTCCTTTGTGGGAGTGGCTTGCCGGCCATGTCACCTGGTGGGAGTGGCTTGCTGGCCATGTGTTTTCTCTCTCTCTCTCTCTCTCTCTCTCTCTCTCTCTCTCTCTCTCTCTCTCTCTCTCTCTCTCTCTCTCTCTCTCTCATTGTTTTATTATTAATAATAATAATAATCAATGCCATCTTGTTACTCAATCACTCTGGACTTTCAGTGTATGTTGTAATTCTTACAGACTCACCAGAGTTAGTTCTTCTGGAAGTTTCTGTAAAGTAAGCAACTAAAAAAGGCTGCTTCTAACTCTAGTGCCTTTTGTTTGATCAGCAAAAAAGACACAATAGCAACTTAAATCATTACCACAACATTTTCAAGAGCTGAGCACTCTTCGCATTCATCTTTTTTTTCTGATCAGTGACCATAATGAAAACTATCTGAATTCTTTAAATCTCAGGTTCTTTCCATCCATGATAGGTAATTCGTCAAATATTACCAAAATCTCTTTTCTAGCAAATATAATGCTTGGACAGATGTATACATAAGGATGGCAGTTTTCATTTTAAACAGAAACTAGCAAATAGAGATAGTCCAAAATTTCTATTCCTGTGAGAAACATTTGTTAAGTGAACTTTGCCCCATTTTACAACCTTTCCTCCCCTTAGTTGTTAAGTGAAGCACTGCAGTTCTTAAGTCAGCAACACGATTGTTAATTGAATCTGGATTCCCTATTGACTGTTTGTCAGACAAAAGGGGATCATATGACCTCAAGACAGTGCAACCGTCATAAATATGAGTGACTTGCTAAGAATTCTGATCACATCACTATGAGATGCCTCAACTGTCTTAAGTATGAAAAACTATCATAAATCAATTTTTGGTGCCGTTGTCACTTTGAACTGTCACTAAATGAACTGTTTTAAGTTGAGAACTACCTATATTGTCTAATTAGTGATTTATGAAGAGCATCTTGCCATGAACATATAGCAGAAATGGGACAGAGAGAGAAAGAGAAAGAGACAAAGACACAGAGAGACAGAGAGAGGGACAGAGGGAAAGAGATAAGAGACAGAGAGAGACAGACAGAGTGACAGAGATAGAGAGACAGAGACGGAGAGACAGAGAGACAGAGACAGACAGAGAGGGAGAGGGAGCGACAGAAAGACAAGAGAGAAAGATAGATAGATAGATAGATAGATAGATAGATAGATAGATAGATAGATAGATAGATAGATAGATAGATAGATAGATAGGGACAGAGAGGCAGACAGACAGAGAGGGAGAGGAAGTGAAGAGAGACAGAGGGAGAGACAGAGAGAGACAGAGGGAGAGACAGAGAGGGAGAGGGAGAGACAGAGAGAGACAGAGAGAGAGACAGAGAGACAGAGAGAGAGACAGCGACACACAGAGAGAGAGAGACAGAGAGAGAAAGACAGAGAGAGAGACAGAGATAGAGATAGAGAGACAGAGAGAGACAGAGATAGAGACAGAGAGAGAAAGACAGAGAGGGAGACAGAGAGAAAGACAGAGAGAAAGACAGAGACAGAGAGAGACAGAGATAGAGAGACAGAGAGAGACAGAGAGAGAAAGACACAAACACAGAGAGAGAGACAGAGACAGAGAGAGACAGAGAGAGACACACACAGAGAAAGAGACACACAGAGAGAGACAGAGACAGAGAGAGAGAGACAGAGAGAAAGACAGAGATAGAGAGACAGAGAGAGACAGAGAGAGAAAGACAGAGGGAGACAGAGAGAAAGACAGAGAGAGAAAGACAGAGAGAGACAGAGATAGAGAGACAGAGAAAGACACACACACACAGAGAGAGAGACAGAGACAGAGAGAGACAGAGAGACACACACAGAGAGAGGACAAGCCTTATTGTGGACCCCCTTAAAGTAGCAGTCATTTACACAGAGAGAGAGAGAGAGAGAGAGACAGACAGAGAGAGAGAGACACAGAGAAAGACAGAGATAGAGAGACAGAGAGAGAGAGAGACAGAGAGGGAGACAGAGAGAAAGACAGAGAGAGAGAGAGAGACAGAGAGACAGAGAGACAGAGAGACAGAGACAGAGAGACACACAGAGAGAGACACAGAGACAGACAGAGAGAGACACAGAGAGAGAGAGATTGGGTTTTTATCTTAATCACCCACACTGCTGGTCTGGTCTTTTGTTCCAAAACTAGGCACAAGACTATAAGCAACAAAGTTGTCAGCAATGCTGGAGGATGGTGTTGCCCTTGAAAATAAACCTCTTGTCTCTTTTTCTCTGGCCTTAGAAAACAGAGCGAGTCAGAATCCCAGTAGCGTATTTAGCATTTCCTTTCAGTGTCTGCCAATCCATCAAAATTCAGCTACCGCTGTGAACCCATCAACTCGGTGCACACACACAAAAAAGGACAAGCCTTATTGTGGACCCCCTTAAAGTAGCAGTCATTTATCCTTCCCTGAACTTTAGCTGACCTTTGTGGGAACACTGGAAGTTGAAGTAGATGGAACATCTTGTTGTGTGTAAAATTATCCAGGAAGGAAGGAAGGAAGGAAGGAAGGAAGGAAGGAAGGAAGGAAGGAAGGAAGGAAGGAAGGAAGGAAGGAAGGAAGGAAGGGGAAAAGGGAAAGGAGGGAGGGAGAGAGAAAGGGAGGGAGGGAAAAGGAAGGGAGAAAGGGATGAAGAAAGAAAGGGAGGGAGTGGGAGAAAAGGAGAAAAGGAGAAAGAGGAAGGGAGAAAGGGAGGGACAAAGGGAGCTAATGAGAAGTAGAGGGAGAGGGAGGGAGGGAGAGAGAGGGAGAAAGAAGGATAGAGAAAGGGAGGGAGGGAGAGAGAGGAATGTAGGAAGGAAGGAAGAAAGGAAGGAAGGAAGGAAGGAAGGAAGGAAGGAAGGAGAATGTAAAGGGAGAGAGCAAGGAGAAAGGGAGGATGATTCTGACATGATCACAAATTCTCTCTTTTGCTACATTTTTCTAACCAAAGAAAATACCATTTATGAAGATGTAGAAAATACACCGACAGGGAGACCAAAAAAAAAAAAAAGAAACATGAGTTTTTTTCCTCTTCCTTTCCTCCTCCCCTTGGCCTCTAATGCCTCCAGAAAGAAGACAAGCAAATGTGAATATTCTGCATTTATTGATCCCGTTAAGGTTTCTTGGTAGAAGAAAGAAACAGCTCGACACATCCCATTCTTGATGACTTATTGACGGGATAAGGTGGCAAAACAGCCAGGAGATGTCTTCATAGACAGATCACTGCAGCCAGGAAAGAAATGCTCATCTGGAGCCAATGGGACGATATCAGAAACTTCAATGCCCCTTAAAAGGTAAAGGTTCCCCTCGCACATATGTGCTAGTCGTTACCGACTCTAGGGGGCGGTGCTCATCTCCATTTCAAAGCCGGAGAGCCAGTGCTGTCCGAAGATGTCTCCGTGGTCATGTGGCCAGCATGATTAAACATCGAAGGCACACGGAATGCTGTTACCTTCCCACCAAAGGTGGTCCCTATTTTTCTACTTGCATTTTTACATGCTTTCAAACCGCTAGGTTGGCAGAAGCTGGGACATGTAACGGGAGCTCACTCCGTTATGCAGTTCTAGGGATTCAAACCGCTGAACTTCTGACCTTTCTGATTGACAAGCTTAGCGTTTTAGCCACTGAGCCACGATTTTAAAGCTGTATTTAAAAAGAGAGGAGGGGGGCAAAACAACCACCCCAAAGGATGAGAATGTATGGCTTAGTCACAGTGGGTGGAATCCGCATTTCAACACAAGGGCGTCTACATTTAAACCAGCCCAAGGGATCAATTACACATGTCTGATCAGAAAACAATATACTTTTTATTTGTTTGAATGTTATTTGTATTGGTAAAACTGACCTGGAACTGACACAAGTTTATTAGAAAAAGGGACTCTCTCCAACAATGGGTCAGTCTTCTTACTTAAGATAGATGTGCTAACTTCGAGGATGATTAGAGAAATGGATAACTCACTAACATCTGTGCAAACCACAATAAAATGGGATTTAGTGTTACCCCAAGGAGGGTAGAAGAGGCGGTGTGTCCATTAAAGGCTTTATTACAGTGCCAGCAGCTTTTTTCTAACTCAGTTATTCCCGCGCACTGCTCAGGACTGTGACTAGCTGTCAGCCTCAACAGACATGGCTTGGGGGGGCTGCCGGCTACCCCCCCTCTTCCCTTCTGTTGCGTGCCTGCCTGTGCGAGGTAGGTGACAATCAAATGAGTCACTGAACAGAGAATGCACCTAACCCCTGGTGAAGAATTAACTCCAAAAAGTCAAGGCGAGGATGTCAAGCCATCACCATAGTTCACAGGGCAGCTTTTTTTACATCTAAGGAGGCATGGAGTTCACGTTTAGCAACATGGGAGGTGTGCAAGCAAATCAAGAGCCCTTCTGGTTATGCAGATCAGTCTGGCTTGAGTCCACAGGGAAGGTATCCAGGTTTGGGCTGCGTAAAAGGTTGCATTTGGAGATTCGGTTTGGAATCCGATGAGCAATTGGGATCTTTTTAGAAGGAATCCAATGAATTCCAATGGGGGAAGGAAACCCCCTAATCTGGTTCACCCTACGTTCTGGGAAGAAACGGAATGAGTTCTGATCATGGTTTCTGTTTTGTGCACGGGGAGACCTAGTTCACCGACATAGGGTTAGGGCTAGGGTTAGAGTTAGGGTTAGCAGCCTAAATATAGGAAGGTTGTGAGAGGAGATTATGATATATGAATAAGAATGTTTGTCATTAGATATCTAAGTGAAAGAGATTGGGGGGGGGTGTCTTTTAAGGTAAGGAAGGAAGGATGGATGGATGTTGCGTGTGTGTGTATGTGTGTATGTATATATAACATTTGTGCTGATAAATAAATAAAGGGAGACTAGTATAGATCTATTTCAAGCAATTTAGCTCTCATCAGTTAGCCATACCGTTACTGGGATTTGAACCTGGGCTGTTTTTACATGTTAGGCAGTTGTATTAGCCTCTAAGCCACAAGCTCTCCTCCCTTATCAGCTGAGCCAAGGAAATAATTAAGTGTTATGTCAAAGCACCTGGTATGCCCAAATATGGGAGGGAGCATACTGCTTCCCTACTCAGCTGATAAGGTAGGAGAGCTTGTGGCTTAGAGGCTAATACAACTGCCTAACATGTAAAAACAGCCCAGGTTAGAATCCCAGTAAGGGTATGGCTAGCTGATGAGAGCTAAATAGTTTGAAATAGATCTATACTAGTCTCCCTTTATTTATTTATCAGCACAAATGCAACACAAAAATGGTTTTCTGCCTGAAAGGCTCCTAGGATGGAGATGAAAGGCAAAAGGGAAGCAGTATGCTCCCTCCTATATTTGGGCATACTGGATGCTTTGTCATAACACTTAATTATTTCCTTGGCTTAGCTGATAAGGGAGGAGAGCTTGTGACTTAGAGGCTAATACAACTGCCTAACATGTAAAAACAGCCCAGGTCGGAATCCCAGTAAGGGTATGGCTAGCTGATGAGATACATACATACATACATACATACATACATACATACATACATACATACATACATACATACACACATACACACACACAATGAGAGAGAGAGAGAGAGAGAGAGAGAGAGAGAGAGAGAGGGAGAGGGAGAGAGAGAGAGACACTGTAGATAAATGATAGATCAGGGGAGCCAAACTCAAGGTCCAGAGGCTGGATCCAGCCCACTTAGATCTGGCACACGGGCCTGCCCTGGAAATAGCAAACAACTGGCCCACAGTGCCTTTTCCAGCAAAAACAGAGCTTGGGAGAGCTGCAGGAGGCCCTCCCAAGTTCTGTTTTTACTGGCAGGTGGTTGCATGAAGCTGTCACCGCTGAAAACAGAGCTCGGGAGCCTGTTTTCGCTAGCAGAGCACTCAGGCCCCGACATGAGTGATGTTGAGCTAGCCACACCCACCCTGGCCATGCCCACGCTGGCCGCCCCAAGGTCAACACAACCCTCAATGAAATCGAGTTTGACACCTTTGTGATAAATGATGGATGGATGGATGAGTAGGTAGGTACCATATTTTTAGGAGTATAAGACGCACCTTTTTTCCTCCAAAAAGTGGCTGAAAATCTGGGTGCGTCTTATACACCAAATACAGCATTTTTTGCCTCCCGAAACCCCGCTCCCTTCACAAAAATGGCTGTCTATAGTCTTATGGAGCTTTCAGAGAGCTCCTGGGGACTGGGGAGAGCAGAAATGAGCAAAAAAGTAGGCCGTTTTTCCCCACCCCCCACCCCCAGCCCCCAGCAGCACTCTATAAGCCTCCATAAGGCTATGCATGCAATTTTTTTGACAAAAAGAGGTCCATTTTCATGAAAAATGAGCCATTTTTTGATAGTTTTTGCCCAATCCCAGCATTCTGCAAGCCCCCCTTTGTTTTTCAAAGACCATACATCAAATGAGTAAAAAAAAACATTTAAAAGAAGATGGCACCCAATTAGATCATTTAAATATTTAAAAACTCTCTTGTGGCGGACCTGTTTTCTAGAATGTGAAAGGAAAATAATTTGGATAATCACTCCACTCCATAATCACTTAACTGCCTTCAAATTCCACTCTTTTCAAAAGTTCTTACGTACAAGCTACTTGGGCTGGGCAAGGTTTTAATTCGGACCTGTTCCTACCCATCGCTACACAGATCTATTTTTGCCCCTTTTAAATTTCCTCTAAAATTAAAAAAAAGCGTCAGTTTTAACGGGAGAAACAAAGCCTTCTTAAGGGCTTTGATTTTCCAGCAATCAAGATGTTCCAGAAGTAAATTTTACACCATCAAGAAATTTCTCACATAGGCATAACTCGGCGGTGTATTGGAGAAGAAAACAGAGAGGAGAGAGGAGGGTGCAAATAAGGATGTAAATAATTATCAGGGATAGATGTCACTATTCTCGCTTGCAGCTATGTGGGGGAGGGGAAGTGCTACCGTTTAATTGACATGGTTGCTCTATTTTCCCTCTATTTTGCTGCAGAAATTTTCTGCGTGTTATTATTTGCAATGGTGGCGAATATCTGTAGGTCAGGTGTAGGATGAGTCTCCAAGCTTGTGAGTTGGTTTCCAAACATTTATTATCAGGTTAGGTAACATTCAGTAAAGATTAGGGGATGTTCTGGTTATAAGGGCTTTGTGTGGACAATAGGTTTTGTGATGGGGAGGGCATGGCAGGTGAGGTTCCCATCAGATGAAGTTCTTGTAATGGATCAGGTGGGAGTCCAATCAGGTGAGGTTCTTGTGATGGGGAAGGTCACATCAGGTGAGGTCCCATCACTGCAGTGGTGGGTTGCTTATCCCGTTCCAACCGGTTCGGTTGGAACGGGGCCGGCGGTGTCCTCGTGCACGCGTGCAGTTCACGCATTTATTTTTTTATTTTATTTATGATTTATAGGCCGCCCTTTTCCCTGAGGGGACTCAGGGTGGCTTACAATACATGGGAAGGGGGGTGCAAAACAAAAACACAAGACAGTGCATAAATAAAAATAAAAGAATAAAACACAACTTTCATTCAACATTCGGGTGGGGCGAATTAGAATCTTATCCCCAGGCCTGACGGGATAGCCAGATCCTAAGGGCTGTGCGGAAGGTCTGGACGGTGGTGAGGGTGCGAATCTCCACGGGGAGGTCGTTCCAAAGGGTCGGAGCTAGCATGCGTCGTAGCACCTGCGCGATGCTCCAGCTGCTCACGGAGAATCGTGCAGGCGCTGTATGTGCCATCTAGCTGCTCGCGGAGAATTGCGCAGGTGCTGTATGTGCCATGCGCCTGTGTGGAAGCGCAGAAGCCTTCAAAGACCAGTAAGGAGCGCGGGCGGGCGGATGGGCCCTTCGCCGTTCCCGGAAGTTACTTACTTCCGGGTTCGCCGACCAACCGGTTCGCGGGGACCGCTGCGAACCGGTTGAAACCCACCCCTGCATCACTGGCATGAACTGGCTGAATCCCACCACTGACTATGTGTATCTTTTTGCAGGAAAACCATTTCCCAGCCTTACGTGTCATTTTCCTTACATACAAGTTACAGGTGAGCAAAACAACACTTGGTTCTATAACATACATGCTCAAAATGACCAGAATGAGAAGAGACCAAACTTGTCCCCTTTTCAGAATAACATTGTCCTTTACTCACGTAACACACACCAAATGCAAACGCTCAGGAAAAAAGCACATCTCCCTCTGAAAAGCCATTCCAGAAATCTACATGATGCCAGAGAATGACTACCATGCCTAGCAAAGTAATTTAAGGCTCCTCTTATCCTTTAATGAATTCATTAATGCCATCAATCCATCCAGTCATTGAGTGGGCTGTCCGTTATGTCTCTGAATGATTAACTGTTCTGTCTTGTCTCCCTTGAAATAGCCTCCACTGGGAGCAGACAACATAAAAAAAATCTAAGGCTCAGCCTTTCTGCATTCAACCGAAGAGACACCCCATTCAGAAGCACCAGAAGTCCCTCTGATTTAGTATGTTGGCCATAACAACTACGGCCAATGGCAGAGAAGCACCCACCCCCATCCCAATGGATGTACCCAGTTTCCTTTAGAAGTCAAGTTAATCTGTGGTTTGAACCACTATTAACTGCAAGGGAAGGTATAAATTAATTCTGGCCCAAGTCCACTATGTTTCTGCACCATGCACATGATTGGAAAAATCTAGCCATTTCTGATAACACACTACAAACCAATTGCTCACCCACAGTGGAAACAAGCTTAAACCCACAGCGTGGCCAGGGAATGTGTGAGATGGGCTCTCATATCTTGCTAAGCCATATGGTGGCTTGTTTGGCTTGGATTTATTCCATGCCATGGTGTGTGAACTCAGCCTTCAGACTGGTCCAGAGATGCTATGGATCGATGTTAAAATGATGATTCTTTGTTCTCTGTTCAGATCACACCTCAAATATTCTGTGTCTAGTTCTGTGGATTTCAGAGAGGACATTGACAAGCTGAAGCAGGCCTAGAGGAACAGGAGCAGAATAATTGGGGAGAGAGGGGAAGACCACCCCAAAATTAGTAGGCTCAGTTGTGGTATTGAGTATGCTTAGGTTAGTAAAAGAAGGAAGTATGAGAGGGAGGGAGAATAGTAAAGGGGAAGGTTTAGGTTTATTAGATTTATATGACGCCCTTCTCCCAAGAACTCAGGGCGGCGTACAACATTAAAAGAAACACATAATACAAAAGTTAAAAAAATTAAATAGAATAACCCAAAGAAACCCAATAAGAATTGACAATAACATTTTTTTTTTAAAAAAAATTTAAATTAAAATTAACAATGACCAATAATTTATTTTCAGGCCAGGCTGGCTTGCTGGAAAAGCCAACTTTTTAGGGCGTGTCGGAAGGACCAGAGGTCGGGGATTATACAAAGCTCTGGGGGCAGCTCATTCCAGAGGGAAGGCGCTCCCACAGAGAAGGCTCTCCCCCTGGGGGTCGCTAGCCGACACTGTCTGGCCGACAGCACCCTGAGGAGGCCAACTCTGTGGGATCGCACTGGACGGTGGGAAGCTACCGGTGGCAGTAAGTGGTCTCGCAGGTACCCTGGACCTAAGCCATGGAGCGCTTTAAAGGTCATAATTAGTACCTTGAATCGCACCCGGAAGACAACCGGCAACCAGTGCAGGCCGCCTAAAAGAGGTGTAATATGGGAGCACCTAGGTGCCCTAGGAAGGAAGGAAGGAAGGAAGGAAGGAAGGAAGGAAGGAAGGAAGGAAGGAAGGAAGGAAGGTCAAGGGACAGGGAGAGAGGGAGGGAGAGGAGAGGGAGGGGGAATGTAAAGGGAGACAGAAAGGAAGAAGGGAGGGAGGGAGGAAGATTCTGACGTGATAGCTAGTTGAATGTGCTACATATTTACATGATAGTCTTCAAGTATTTGAAGGATACTCATATTGAAATGGTACAGAGTCATTCAGAGTTGTTTCAAAAGATAGGACAAGAAACAATGAGTTTACCTTACAATCCATCTCCATTGCACTGATTCCCCCACTGGGATTCCAAGCTGACTGGCAGGCCCTTATGAAAAGATAGGAGGGTTGGGGCCAAGTGCCACAGCAGAAAAGGCCATCCTCCTGGATCTCACTAGCTGGAATAATCAGGCTGATGGGACCCACAGCATGCCTGCTCTACTGGCAGGAGCATACTGGTCAATCCCAGTGGGCCAAGATGGTCCCTTGTGCTACACCGGGCAATCTTACTATAGTAAGATTGCAGGGATTAGAGAGGAATTGGATGGTATGATCTTCCAAGATTCCTTTCAATCTGTTGTGGACTGCTAGCAGAGCTGGTAGTAGATTCAGACAGTGAGAAGGTTGGGGAGAAACATGGGCCAGTCCTGGAGTCTGGGGAAGGCTCTGACGAGGGCTCTGTGTCAGAAGCAGAGAGGGGGCCAGAGTTGTACGCCAGTTATCAGCTGCCTTCGGAGTCGAACATCAGTGGGGCAGAAGAACAACTGGAGTCAGTTCCCAGTGTGCGCATGTGCAGAGTTGCCAAATGCTAAGGAACAAGGGTCAACCTGGGAGTAAAGCCACAGTGAATGGCCCCTCCCATTGGGAATAAAAAAGAAGCAAAAGGGGAGGGGGGGTTGCAGGAGACAATTAGTTCATTCTTGCCAAGTGTTGCAGCATCTGAAAGATATCGCCCTGGCCACTCTCCAAGCCTGATAAAGGTCAGTAATTGTGAACTATCTTGAAAGATTGTGGGAGAGGGAAGACTTTGCCAAAGGAGCCGAGGTGGTGTAGTGGTTAGAGTGCAGCACTGCAGGCTACTTCAGCTGACTGCAGTTCTGCAGTTCGGCTGTTCAAATCTCACTGGCTCAGGGTTGACTCAGCCTTCCATCCTTCCGAGGTGGGTAAAATGAGGACTCGGATTGTTGGGGGCGATATGCTGACTCTGTAAACCGCTTAGAGAGGGCTGAAAGCCCTATGAAGCGGTATATAAGTCTAACTGCTATTGCTATTTGCTGGAGAGGACTTCACTGTAAATTAGACAAAAGGGGTTTATTGGGATGAGGACTCAGCTTCGTGCTACTGGGGAAGCCTAGGGCAGAACACAATCGTTCTGCCTATCCCTTTAGGCACGCAATCTCCGTGTCCATTTCGGTTTTCCCTCTCCTTTGCCAAAATGAAGGGGTGCCTTTGATGACCATCTCATGGTGGTTTTTATTTTGCACTTATCCCAGCAGTGGGGAAAATAAATAAATAAATCTGACAGGTTTGGAAAGGAAGAGAGACAGACTCCCAAAGATGTTTGTTCCAATTGGCAGACTCAAAACCATGTGTTGGTACAGGACTAAAATCAGTACATATTTGGCAGAGGCCAGAGGCAGGTGAAGTTGGAAAAGCTGCGAGAACCATGGCCATTAACCTCCTGAAAACTCCAGGAAGTAGAAATCAGCATTTTGGCTTCTTCTTCTTCTTTTTATGCTTCTCTCTGATGTCAGCAGAGCAAAGAAGGCCAGAATTAAATGACAGTGTATCCCTCATGCTCTCCAAAAGTAATCATAAGTGCCTTGGAAGATGGGCTTTCAGTGTCAACAGGACCATTCTCACCATTGATGGGGTCAGCAAGCAACACGGTCCCTGGGAATTCTGTTTATGTTGCCGCTTAATAATTCCACAGCTCAAAGTGGGAGCACTTTACGGACGGCAATAAAACGGTAATATTGTATACTTCATCTAATGAGGATAGACTTAATTGGGAGGGCTGCATTATTAAGGAACCTCCCAAGAAGCCAATCAAGCCGAGCGCTTGTGAGTGACAATGACTAGGATTTAATTGGGAGGGGGGAGCGTTAACCAACACGTGCCCTAGTAGGAATAATGTGGATGGCGCCCCCTGTGGTGTGAGGGAGCTTAGCTCTATGCTGAGGGGGTGGGGGGTGGGGGCTGAGAAAAATCTAGCTGGGCTTCTCTCCAATTGCCAAGCCATTCCTTTAGATAAGAGAAATGTCAACTTTTAAGTGAAAAAGTTCATCTTCTTGAAATAAAAGTAAGCTTCTATTGATCACAGTAGGGTAGAGCCCTGATGGCACAGTGGTTAAAGTGCAGTATTGCAGGCAAATTCTGCCCACAGTCTGGAGTTCGATCCTGATGGGGCTCAAGGTTACCTCAGCCTTATAATCCTTCTGAGGTCGGTAAAATGAAGGCCCTAGATTGTTGGGGGCAATGTGCAACTAATGCTCTGACATTATAAACCACCTAGAGCAGTGATGGCAAACCTATGCGCACACTGGCCAGCTGAGTTCACCCTTTTTAAAGCCGTTTTTCGCCCTCCCCAGACTCCAGAGGCTTTATAGGAGCCTGAGGAGGGCGAAAAGAGCCTCCCCCCCCATGGAGGCCCTCCGGAGACTTCATAAGCTTCTGTGAAGCCTCTGGAGTGTAAAGAACTGGCCCTACAGGCAAACCGGAAATCACTTCCGGTTTATTTGGAGGGTCGTTTTGACTGCTCCGAAGGCTTCAGGGAAGCCTCCTGAAGTTTCTTAAGTCTTTGGAGAGCTTAAAACGACCTTCCTAGGGTCGTTTTGACTGCTTTGGAGGCTTCAGGGAAGCTCCCTGAAGGTCGCTGAAGCCTCTGGAGGGTATCCGAGGGGGTGGGGGAGACTGTTTTCGCCCTCCCCAAGCTCCTATAAAGCCTCTGGAGCCTGGGGAGGGCGAAAAAAGCATGCAAAAAATGGGGGCGGAGCGCCTGTAGTGTGCGCATGCACACTGGGGGAGGGGTTTCACGCACTGCATTATGGGTGCGGCATGCCCACACATGACCCCCCTGCGCTCCCCCCACTTATGACACGCAAGCCAAAAAAAGGTTCGCCATCACTGACCTAGAGTGTGCTGTAAAGTGCTATGTGCTGGTATATAAGCCTAGATAAATATTGTTATTGCTACAAGAGTACATCTGTGCAGTTTTAACACGCCCACCAAAGTGTTTTGTTGTTTTCCATTAGTGTCAGTTTACAAGGCTCTGAAAACTTAAGAGTCCTACGAATCTGCTTGTCCATTATCTTAAGACGTTTCTGTTAGTATGACACCAAGGGATCCAGTTTGTTGGCACCAGTAGGAGAGTTTAGCAGGCTTCCCCAGTACTACACATGGGGGAATATATGAGTCTGTCCTTCGTAGAGGGTTGTATACAGAAGTGGTATTCAGCCAGTTCTGACAGGTTCTGGAGAACCGGTAGCGGAAATGTTGAGTAGTTCAGAGAACCGGCAACAGAGGTGGGTTCCTACCAGTTCGCAGCTATTCAGTAGAACCAGTTCATCAAATCTACCAAACCGGTTAGAAGATGTCCCACCAGTGGACCCGGAAAGCAGGCCACACCTACAGAAGAGGTTCCAAACTTTTTTGAAACCCACCACTGGTCCTTGGATATGATTATTCTACATTATCATGCTCATATTTATAAAACTCAGTGCCTGTGTGAAAGGTAAGGATGACTACTGTGTCATTGTGTGTGTTGAAGTTGTTTTAACGCAAACCAAAGATGCCTTTTAAAAAACAAGTTTACCTCATATTCTTATGCATGCCAGTGCTGTGTGTGAGGTAATTTAAGGTGGTTCTGACAAGTGTCGTTGGGATCTTCATATCCGGTCACATGGGCAGCAAGCCACTCCCATCCGGTCACATGGGTGGCAAGCCACTCCCACAAAGGAGGCCACACCCACAGAGTAGGTTCAAACAATTTTTGAAACCCACCACTGTGGCAGCCCCTTAGATATTGGAACACAGCTATTGTGTCTTTCTGTTCATCATTCTTGCAACTATGACCATCCCCATCAAGAACTTACAAAAACTTGTAAAAACTTTTTGGAGACCTTACTTTCCCTTACTTTGCAAAGAAAACTCCTGCTCAAGTGTAAGTTCCTTAAATATCTCCTATGTTAGGTGGGCCAGGTGGCATCTGAGAGCTTTCTTTTACACGTTTATAAAGGTCCTCTAAAATTTACAGGGAAAGTTTAACGAATGTTCATATTAGCCATACAACAGGTAAATGAGGAACCATGAGTGATAGTGAGGATTCAGTGATGGAGAACACAGATATAAATAAATGACCACCACTCAATCCACGTGGAGAGAAATCAGAAATGAAGCATTTTAAATCATTTATGGAGATTCTGCCTTAATGAAGAGCCGAGGTGGCGCAGTGGGTAGAGTGCAGTACTGCAGGCCACTTCAGCTGACTGCTATCTGCAGTTCAGTGGTTCAAATCTCACCGGCTCAAGGGACTCAGCCTTCCATCCTTTCGAGGTGGGTAAAATGAGGACCCGGATTGTTGTTGGGGGCAATATGCTGACTCTGTAAACCGCTTAGAGAGGCCTGAAAGCCCTATGAAGCGGTATATAAGTCTAACTGCTATTGCTAACTGCTATTGAACTCACTAGAAATGAGGCTGGGCAATTTTTCTTCGAGTTTCTGACGTTCTTATTTATCCAGACTAGCAGTAAAGTAGTCTTACTTTGCTTCTCTAGTTTTTGGTGTTGCCCTCCCTGCATGGACTCTAACACGAAGTCACTTTAGTTCCTCTTAGCCCAATTCTAAGTACTAAATTTGCTCAACCCCCGTGTCGAATTAGCTGGCCTTGCAGGTCTTGCAAAAACCATAAAACCATGGTTTACATACAAGACACAATGGCTAGGTTTACATATTGCAATCTGCTAAAACCAAACAAATGGTATTTTAAAAAAAAAACTAAACAGGTCGCACAAGTCTGGAGACTGAATTAATAATAATGGCCTGTCCCTTCCTTAGTCTGCGATCATCAACCATCAGGCAGAATTTTACATTTTTCAATGTTATGCTCCTCTCTCTTTGACAAACACATTTTTATTCTCTCTCTGTCTCTCTCTGTCTCTGTCTGTCTGTCTGTCTGTCTCTCTCTCTCTCTCTCTCTTTCTCGCTCTCCGTGTCTCTGTCTCTCTATCTCTGTCTCTCTGTCTCTGTCTCTTTCCTTCTGTCTCTCTCTCTCTCTGTTTCTCTCTCTGTGTCTCTTTCTTTCTTTCTCTCTCTCTCTCTCTCTCTCTGTCTCTCTTTCTCTCTTTCTCTGTCTGTCTGTCTCTGTCTCTCTCTCTTTCCCTCTGTCTGTCTGTCTCTGTCTTTTTCACTCTTTCTCTCTCCCTCCCTCCCTCCCTCCCTCTCCATGTTTGATCTCCCTACCAGTTCCTGAAGAATTCTGTGTCTCCATATGGGTTACCAAAAGTCTTGAGATGCATCACAGGTGGGCCCCCTGAAAGCCCGAGCATAACTTTTTCTGTACAAATGTTATTCTTAGCTCCTGCTGCACAGATCATTTTCCTGAGAGAGATAATCTAAACAGTTTTTTCTTAAGCTTGGTTGGCCTGTCTAAAATATTGCCGAAAAATGTCAACGACACTTCAAGACAGATTATTTTAAAGCAGCAAGAGTGAGCTTAGTTGGAGTGAGCTGCGGTGAGCGACTACTTTTAAGGTTATATATATATATTGCACATATATATGTATGTATGTATGTATGTATGTATGTATGTGTGTGTGTGTATGTGTATGTGTATGTGTATGTGTATGTATATGTATATGTATATGTATATGTATATGTATATGTATATGTATATGTATATGTATATGTATATGTATATGTATATGTATATGTATATGTATATGTATATGTATATGTATATGTATATGTATATGTATATATGTGTGTGTGTGTGTGTTGTATTTGGGCATCATACCGGGGTTGTAACTCTAAATAGATACTTATCACCCTGGCTCAGCTGATACAGGAGTCGAACTCTGTGGCTTAGTGGTTAACACATCTGCCTAAGATGCAATACAGCACAGGTTCGAATCCCAGTAAGGGTATGGCTAGCTGATGAGAGCTAAATAGCTTGAAATAGATCTATACTAGTCTCCCTTTATTTATTTATCAGCACAAATACAAATGTAACAAAGGCAACAGTAAAAATATTGGGTTTCTGTCTGGATGGTCTCTTGTGACGAGCTGATGGACAGAGAATGGAAGCAGTGAACTTCCTCCCATATTTGGCCATACCGGAGGTTGTAACTCTAAATACACACACACACACACACACACACACACACACACACACACACACACACATTTGTTCATCTCCCATGGTTTTGATAACCATTATGTGTATATCAGTGAACAAGGGAAACTTAGCTAGGCATACAAAATCCGACAAAAACCTACATGTAGTTTGACAAAGATATCAAGGATCTGGAATTCGGCTTCGGACTCCCTGCATGGAACTGACCTTGGCTTTTGTTGGTAATGGAGGTTTTCTATCACTGTTCACCCTTAGGGGTCTCTAGGGCTCAGCTGCCAGTCAGAATGAACCGTATGAAATGGCACAGTTGTTTAAGCTAGATCGACAAATAGCAGCTACAGAGACCACCAATCTCCCGGATTTCTGCCTCCTCAAACAGAATTTAGAACACAGCTTTGAAAGATAAGTTTTATATTGATGGATTGGGGTAAGGCGAACCAGACGCAAATGAATTGGTTTTGTTAGCCGCCCTGAGTCCCTCAGGAATAGGGCGGCATACAAGTCGAATAAAACCTTCAACCTTCAAACCTTCAAACCTTGTATGTACCACTTTGCCACCAGACAGAGGTTTTTTGAAACACTTTAAACAACCCACAACCCAGGGGTGAAATCCAGCAGGTTCTGACAGGTTCTGGAGAACCAGTAGCAGAAATTTTGAGTAGTTCGGAGAACCGGCAAATACCACCTATGGCTGGCCCAGAGTGGGGTGGGAATGGAGATTTTGCAGTATCCTTCCCCTGCCACACCCACCAAGCCACACCACGCCCACTAAGCCACACCCACAGAACCAGTAGTAAAAAAAGTTAATCTCACTACTGCCATAGCCCGATGTTAATACGATTAAATATAAACCAGTATAATCATCCTAAGTCATGGATACACGTTTTAAATTAAATAGTTTAATTCGGTTTGCAATAAGATAGGTTTCTTTTTTCTGGATGGAGAACAAAAGCTTATGAGAAAGGTTGCCACTTAATGTGCTTTACAAAGCTGGAGGAAGAGGACAGAGAAGAGAAAGAATAGCTGGCTATTTTGTTTATTATTACTATTTACTTGAAATATTTTGCCACAATCAAATAAATAAAAACCATAAAAGCATGAAACTGTAAGAAAACTGATTATCACTGCGAAAGAGAACCTAGCAGCAAACAGAAGCAATTAGATAGTCAATATTATTTAATGGGATAAGAGTATTTTTAGTTGGAAACAATCAAACAGCAGAACTGATGGAATACAAATTCATTTGCCTGGTGCAGCAAAAAGCCCAAACTTAGTTAAATGACTAGGGTGGATGCTTGCAATGTACGAACTCATCACTGAAAACTTCAACATGGTTTTCCTGTAAGTGTGAATCGGTCCACTTGGCTTGTTAAGTAAGGAATCCTAGTTAAAGCCTTCAATTAGCAATAAAAAGATCAGCAGAGTAGTTATGAGATAGGGATAACCGTGACCCAGGGGTGGGTTTCTCGCCCCGTTCCAACCGTATCGGTTGGAACGAGGCCGGCGGCATCCTCGCGCACGCACGTGGCGCGCACGTGCACGCACGCGGCGTCCTCGCGCACGCATGTGGTGCACGTGTGCACGCATGCGGCGCGCGCATGCGTATTAGCGTCTGCGCGATGCTCCAGCTGCTCCTGGAGGATCGCGCAGGCGTTCTGCGCATGCGTGGAAAGCGCAAAATTCAAAAAAACGGGTAAGGAGCGGGCGCGGGTGTGCGGGCGCGCGTGGGCGCGGGGGGGGGGGGCTTCGCCGTTCCCGGAAGTTACTTACTTCCGGGTTCGGCGACCAACCGGATCGCAGGGACCGCTGCGAACCGGTTGAAACCCAGCCCTGCCGTGACCCGTCAAATGCGCGCTTGACAACAGCGCACCATCAAAACCGCGGTGAGAAAACTGCGAGTTCAAAATCGCACCCGCAAAAGGGTGCTGACAAATGCGTGCCAACAAAAGTGCAATTAGGGTTAAGGTAAGGGTTAGGGTAAGGGTAAGGGTTAGGGTTAGGGTTAGGATTAGGATTAGGGTACTTATGTTGTTTTCACGATGTTTGTTGATGGTGCGATTTTGTCAATGCGCATTTGTCGGCATTTGTTGGCGCCCTTCTGTGGGCCTGATTTCGACCTCGTGGTTTTCTCACCACGGTTTTGTCAGGCATGCTTTTGTTGAGCGCACATTTGTCGGTGAACCAGGGATAACTGCGGAGATGGACATATTTAAAGGTTGATTTAGAGTTGTTCACAACTGCCTGGAACCCCAAGTGCACATTGTGGAGGTGTGTATCCTGCATGCTGATTGTTTGATCCGACTTCCTGTTTTGTGCTCTTCTCATTGAACGCCCACTAGCCAGAATGTTAATTTATAGATGTAGGAATGCAACAGCTATGCAACCAGTGGTGGGATTCAAACTTGTTTACTACTGGTTCTGTGGGCATGGCTTTGTGGGAATGGCTTTGTGGGCATGGCAGGGGAAGGTTACTGCAAAATTCTCCCTCCCTCTCCAACCCACTAACCTGCTTTCCAACTCTGTTCTCCTGTGCAGGGCAACAAAAGAAGATCAGCTGGGATGCTGGGAGGCAGTGAAGGTGGACCATCCTATTTTGACAGTTCTCCAAACTGAAGGATACTGCAAAATCTTTATTCCAACCCCACTCTGGGGCCAGCCAGAGGTGGTATTTGCCGGTCAGTGGTGGCCAGCAGCCAGCAGATTCGGACAGTGAGAAGGTGGGGGAGGAACACAGGCCAGTCCTGGAGTCTGGGAAAGGCTCTGATGCGGGCTCTGTGTCGGAGGCAGAGCGGGGGCCAGAGCCGTATGCCAGTTATCAGCTGCTTTCAGAGGCAGACATCAGTGAGGCAGACAAACAGCTGGAGCCTGTTCCCAGTGTGCGCATGCGCAGAGTTGCCTGACGAAGGGAACAGCTAGAGCACAGGGGTTGACTTGGGAGTAAGGTCACAGGTGGACGGTGAGTGGCCCCTCCCAGAGGAAATAAAAGAGGAGCGAAAGGGGAGTGGAGTTTGCAGGAGACGATTAGTTCACTTAATTGGTTCATGATTCTTTGAGACTCCTTGCCAATTTTGAAGACAGGTTTTGCAGATATCGGCCTGTCGCTCTCCAAGCCAGATAAGGTCTGTGACCATAAATCCTCCCTTGAAAGACTTTGCTGGATGTGAATGAGTAGAATTCACAGCAAATTAACAAATTAATTTTGTGGGGACAAGGAGTTTTCTGTGAGAGAGAAATAATAGAGCAGTTGGACCAGGAATAGGGAAGCCCAGGTACAATCTCTACTTCAGTGGTTGACTTTGCTCAGTTCATTTCTTCCTAGTTGACACTCCGTGTTTGTTACTGTGAGAACAAAATGAAAAGTATTCCCATGTAAGCTATCTTGAGTTTCTAAGTCTAAGATGAGACAACACTGGGGATCGGAAGAAGAATGCCTGAAATTTGGGAGATTCAGTTTTGTTGATGAAAGAAATATTTGTAAACATTTCCCCCAAAAAAGATTCCCCCCTTCCCTTCCCTACTATAAAACCCCCAGCTTAACAGAGAAGCAATTTGCTAAGGATGGATTTAATTTTGGGAAAGAATTACAGGCAGGACTGATAATTTTTTTTGAAATATCTCCTATCTTACTGGAAAGGGAAGAGAGGGAAAATATGATGGGTTTTTCATGTTTTTTAAAAGTAAATTGAAGCCCCTGTCTCTTATAATTCAAGTAGTGCTGTCTCCATTCGTCTTCAGATTATCCCAAACCAAGGCATTCGGTATGCTGCTCACTTCTATTTCCCTAGCCAAGCCAGTGAAGTCAAAATATTGTGATATTAATGTTCGGGTTAAATCATTTTTACATAATTAAATAGGCCAGCCTCTTTCAGCTCCAGAGACACGAGTACTCTTCTGCCAACCCCCGGTTGGAATATGTTTGATCCACCAGGATTTCTGAAATGGCTGCACTGAAAAATCATTCAACCTTAAATATAAAAGAAAAGCCCAGCTGTACAAGGAGAGGCTGTCAGGGGGAACCAAAACACAGCTGGGTAGTAAAAGTATTCTGGCTCGTCATGTTCAAGCACGACCCCGTGAAGATTTAACTTGTCCTGTCCAACTTTCGGGCGATTTAAGAGCTCCTTTGTATGGAAGGAGAGAAGGAAAAGCTTGGGCCGTAAGATGAAGTCCAGCTACAATTCCCCAGTTTTGAATTAGTGGTTACGTTGGATGAGGCCGCTGGGAAGGATTTGAAAACACCATGCCAAAGTTTTCCCTATTTGTTCCCTTCAAATCCATAGAACATAGAATGAGAAGGTTGGAAGGGACCTTGGAGGTCTTTTAGCCCAACCCTTGCTCAAGTGGGAGACCCTATATCATTCTGGACAAATATCTGTCTCTTCTTTCTTCTTCTTCTTCTTCTTCTTCTTCTTCTTCTTCTTCTTCTTCTTCTTCTTCTTCTTCTTCTTCTTCTTCTTCTTCTTCTTCTTCTTCTTCTTCTCCTCCTCCTCCTCCTCCTCCTCCTCCTCCTCCTCCTCCTCCTCCTCCTCCTCCTCCTCCTCCTCCTCCTCCTCCTCCTCCTTCCAAGGTTGGAAGGGACCTTGGAGGTCTTTTAGCCCAACCCTTGCTCAAGTGGGAGACCCTATATCATTCTGGACAAATATCTGTCTCTTCTTTCTTCTTCTTCTTCTTCTTCTTCTTCTTCTTCTTCTTCTTCTTCTTCTTCTTCTTCTTCTTCTTCTTCTTCTTCTTCTCCTCCTCCTCCTCCTCCTCCTCCTCCTCCTCCTCCTCCTCCCTTCTTCTTCCAAGGTTGGAAGGGACCTTGGTGGTCTTTTAGCCCAACCATTGCTCAAGTGGGAGACCCTATATCATTCTGGACAAATATCTGTCTCTTCTTTCTTCTTCTTCTTCTTCTTCTTCTTCTTCTTCTTCTTCTTCTTCTTCTTCTTCTTCTTCTTCTTCTTCTTCTTCTTCTTCTCCTCCTCCTCCTCCTCCTCCTCCTCCTCCTCCTCCTCCTCCTCCTTCTTCTTCCAAGGTTGGAAGGGACCTTGGTGGTCTTTAGCCCAACCATTGCTCAAGTGGGAGACCCTATATCATTCTGGACAAATATCTATCTCCTCCTCCTCCTCCTCCTCCTCCTCCTCCTCCTCCTCCTCCTCCTCCTCTTCTCCTCCTCCTCCTCCTCCTCCTCCTCCTCCCCAGGGGTGGGTTTCTCGCCCCGTTCCAACCGGTTCGGTTGGAACAGGGCCGGCGGCGTCCTCATGCACGCATGCGTACTAGTGTCTGCGCGACACTCCAGCTGCTCCTGGACGATCGCGCAGGCTCTGTATGCGTCCTGCGCATGTGTGGAAGCGCAGAATTCGTCAAAACCGGGTAAGGACCGTGGGCGGGCGGGCGCGCCCTTCGCCGTTCCCGGAAGTTACTTACTTCCGGGTTCGGCGACCAACCGGTTCGCAGGGACCGCCGTGAAC